>NC_052056.1:14835872-14963372 GCF_903992535.2 Arvicola amphibius
TGGTCATGGTATATTTTTAAGATCAAACAATGATATATTCTAAATAGATAGGTCATCTTTAAATACTTGAGAAGTCTACAGAACATTTAAGATGATTTAATAACATAGGATCTTTTTTTTATGACAATGAGACACTTCTGCTCCTTGTAGTATCAATCTGCTTCATAGAAGATGATGGAGATCAAATAAACTATGCATGGAGTTTATTTTGTTTGTGGACAATAAGCACAAAAATAGGCATGCTGCCCTAATTGGACAAGTAGGACCAAAAAAAGTTATTGTCAAACATTGTCAGCACAATGAGAGATAGCTCTTCAGAGTACCATGCTACACAGATCTATCAGATATGCTAGGTCTGTAGGCTGAAGACAGATGTCCCAATGTAGCAAAGGAAGTTTGGGTGACTATCCAGACAGCCAGCAATTTCTGTCATTCTCACATTTTGGAAGTCACTTACTTGTACTTCCTTCTTACTCAGTTAATATTATTTCCTTCTTGTATTTTGGAGGGGCTTGACAAATATAGAGTTATTGTTTTCTCTGTTTACAAGACATAGAAAACAAGTTCAAATAGAAAGTAAATAGATATAAGTCTTTAAGCTCGCTGAAATAGGGTAGAAAATGGAGTATTTTCTCTGAATTTGTCAAATGCAAATGGACCCGATATTTTTGATATACTTATTGCCTGTAGATATTGTTTATAGTTATTGTACTTACTGTATATAGTTTTCTTATATTAGTTATAGCTTTCTTTTTATTTTAAACAAATAGAGGAAATGTAGTGATATTTTATTTATATTTTAAATCAAACTTGTCTGAGAATTAGCATCCAAAGCTAAGCTACTAGAGGTCATAGAGTGGTGGCACTCACCTTTAACCCCTGGACTTTTGGAAGCAAAGGCAGGTAGATCTCTGTGACTTCAAGGTCACCCTGGGCTACACAAGATGGATCCAGAATCAGATCCAGGTGGTGGATCCAGCGTTTGGGAGTCACACACCTTTCATTCCAGCACTAGGGTGGTAGAGACAGAAGCATTATGGCTGGGTGAAGAGAGGAATATAAAAGGGAAGCAACAGAAACTCACTGCAATGTGGAATCTGAGAATCTCCCCTTTGGTCTGATGGTTGAAAAAGTTAAAAGGTCTTCCTAGTGGCTTACTGCTCTTATCTGATTTTCTGATCTTCACATTTAACCCTAATATCTGTCTCTGGGTTCTTATTATTCATGCTACAGATATAATCCACTGTAAAGGGACAAACAATGAGGAAGTTTGAGAATATTTCCTATTCTTTTTTTCTTCCTCAGGGTAGTTGTTAAGATTTACAGTTTGCCTACTCTGTTTTCTTTTCTTTTCTTCTTCCTTTTTTTGTATGTAACCTTTCCCTTCACATGACATATTGTTTGGTTCTGAGATTAGAAAAATTAAATTGAATTAAGTCTAAGTCTTTCTTTTTTTTAAGTTTACATGAAAATCACAACATGTGTAATTATAATATTAAACAATTTCTTTTCTAATTTGCCTTTGTAAGGTATTTTTTACAGCAACAGGAAATTAATTTAGGTCAGGTTGTTTATGTAAACTGAATATTCTCATTAATGTCTAAGTTTCCCCAATCTTTGCATAGATTCCGAAATTTATTGAATGTGAGTGCTGTGGAATTTTCGTTTATTTGTACTTGATACTTTTGTACAGCTTAAAGACAACTACATTTTTAGATGGGATAAATTAAGTAATTTTGAAACAGTTTATAATTATATAATATATATAGAACTACTCTTTCTATGATGGCTTTTAGACAGTTGGAGTGCATTTTTAGTTGTAAGAAATTAATGTGTAATATTTAAATAAGAATGTTTTGAATACTTTTCCTGATATTCCAGGAAACATGGGAATTTGCAGCGTTAATAGTAGGAAGAGTTGCAGGCCCCACATTGTTCACTGGCCACAGTTTTTAGATCTTTTAAACAGTCATTTCCAAACAGGTCTAGGATGAACAAAAAAGAAGAAAACCTAAGTATTAACAATGGTAACACCATAACAGACATAAAATCCTTTCAGAAGACAGAAAGCATATTCATAAAGAACATTTTTTAATTCCAAGTTGATGGCCTTCTTTTTTGTCTTTAATGTAGTCGGCTTTATCCTTGACACCCTGAATCCCTGCTGGGTCACATCATGTTGTCAATTCGACCCCCTGCATCCAAACTCAAGGGAAACAACACAGGCTTTCAATGGGCTAATCAAAGTCACTTCTATGCTCTCTAGGAGGGCAAATTAAGTTGATTATTTTCATTGCTCAAATGCAAATGCTGTTGCAGTAAAAATTCAAGATACACATGCTTAGGTTGTATTCAGTCAAATTTTAATATACTCTTGTGGAAAATTCTACATAGTAATTTGAAGTTTACTGATAATTATGAAGAACTGAATCATTAAGTTTTAGTGTGATGCCATTAAGAAAAAAAAGTGGCAAAAAACTTCAGATAACTTTTGAATATTTTAGTTCTATTAAGTATTTCAACAAGGGTTTGCATTATTTCTTATTGTACTTTGAACATAGTCTCCTCCATACTCCTTCATTTATTTAGGTTTTATTTTCTATATCAAGCATACACTGTCAGTGACCATTGTCCTAAGATTTGTCAGGGACCATTGTCCTAAAAAAATAGCAGGTGTCATTGCCCTAAGCATGTTTGCAGAGAACCTGCCCCACATCCCAACTTTCTTGAGAACTATTTGTTTACGGAACCCACCCCATATTCCAACTATCTTGAAAAATGTTAATGGAATCATATGTTTTGGCTTACACCAGGGGTGCTGACTTTTTGCTACCTTTGCTACCCCGGCAAATTTCCCTCCTACCCCTACCTCCACCCTATCCAAGGGTTATATAAGTGCAGAATGCACTAGGACTCATCTGTGTTTATTTTCTGGCTGCAAATACTGATAAATGTTTGAAAAATATATGCACTGTTTGTATTGACATATGTAAGTCTTCTATAATATCCCCCATTTTAGTCAGTTGGTGACTCTTTTCTCTTCTATCACATAATACTCATTTATTACTCTACATATTCATCAACACAGTGATACAAAATCAAATTTGTATCTGTTTAAGCATGGGTAGTGCTGGGGTCAACCAATAATTTGTTAATAGATTACTGTCTTTTAAAACTTTGAGAATCGCAGTGTTTTATGTCTTAATAAGTATTAATATGTACATGTATGATTAGATTTGAAGGTAGTTTGAATAGTCTTTGTTTTCCAACTCTAAAGTCTCTTGGAAAGGGAGTGAATGATTCCCTTGGCAATGTTGCTGTACATCACAATTCTTTTTTAAAAAAATAATTAATTAATTTAATATTTTTCTCATTTTGCATATCAATCCCTGTTCCTCCGCCCTTACCCTTTCCCACTTTCTCCTCCTTTTCCCCCATACCACCTATCATCCACTCCTCAGAGAGGGGAAGTTTTCTCACGGGGAGTCTGCAAAGTCTAGCAAAATTACTTTGAAAGAGGACCAAGGCCCTTCTCCCTACCTAGGCTATGCATGGTATCCTTCCAAAGACAAAGGGTTCCTAAAAGCCAGTGCAAGCAGTAGGGGTAAATCCTGGTCTCACTTTCAGTGGCCCCACAGTCTACACCAATTATACAACTCTCACCCACATTTAGAGAGTCTAGCTTGGTCTTATGCTGGTTCCTTCACTCTCAGGTCAGAGTTGGTGGACTCCCTTTAGCTCAGGTAAGCTGTTTCTATGACTATCCCCATCATGGTCTTGACCTCTTTCCTTGTATTTTCACTACTCCCACTCTTAGACTGAACTTTGGGAACTCAGTACATCACAAATTATTTATCCTTGTCTTTTTATAGTTGGTAAACATTTTTTTTTTATGACTGTGAGTGTTTTGTCTACAAGTAAATAATGCCCCAAGTACAGCCCAGGTGCCCATGAAGGAAAGAAGAGGGGCATCATCTCTGCTGAAACTGGAGTTAAGTTAGTTGTGAACCATCTTGTAGGCACAAATAACCTATCCTTCATCTCATGAAACATCAAAAATGTTCTTGATTCCCTCAGGAAATATTTGAATGTTACTTTATAGTTAACACTAAATACTGACTGAGATAATTTCATAAGATTTTTTGCTATTTTATTTCACAAATAATTTCATCACTTTACAAATTTGGCTAATTCTAAACTTTCTTCTTAATGCATAAATACCTTAACAATATGTTTAATTTGGCCTGTTTTTATAAACTCACATAGAACTTATGCTTAAGATTTATTATTCCATTAGTAAACAAAATATCTCTCTAAATGTTTCTCCATTAGCAGAGATAAATAATTTATATTTCTGTGCATTTTTCTTGGCATGTATAGTTCAGCTGTGTAAATTGTAATCCATCTTGAGATCTGTGGCTAGGGTTTAAATGCTATTGAAAAATGAAAACTTTTATAACACTTTGTATTTGCTGCATTTTGTACTTACATAATTGCAAAAAACAATTGGAAAGTATAACTGGAGGAGGAAATGTTTCTTCCTGGTGAAGAAAATGTTTCTTCCTAGTGAGAAGAAAATTTTTGATAGGTAGAATAACTTTACTTATAAGTTAAACTCACTGCCCCAAGATTTGGCTTATCAATTTTCCAGCTTAGACCACTCATACAAAGTGTGAAAACTGTAGGAGATCATCAAAGTAATTTCTAGTTAGAAAATGTTTGACAGTAGTATAGTGGAAGGTGGATATCAAATAAAGTGACAAAGAAAGCAAAGAATAAGACTGGAGATGTTAGAAAAGCAAGTGCTAGCACTAAAGCACTGGGCGGTAAGTGACCCACATGGCTATGGGAAAACTGAACTTCTTAACTCTCAGGGTCCTGACATTTATTGGGCAACAGAAATTTCACAAAAAATGAAGTTATTTTTACAGAAGTTGTATATGGTTAATCTTCACAATGCTCCTCCTTTTAATGATTCTGTAATGCTTAAAATTAATAATCTTTTTATATAAGTAATTTATATAACAATGAATTTAACATTTCTTGTCATGAGAAAAATGAATTATAAGTGCTTAATTTTTTAATTTATTGTTTGTGTCTTTCACATCATGCATCTCAATTCTAATCATTTCATGATAGTCTAGCAAAAGCCAGAGGCTTTGAACCTGATTATTTGCAAGTAAAAATATATGAACAAAAGGGTTTGCTGCATGAATCACTGTGTCACACTAAAATTTCCATGACAAAATTTCCTCACCACCACCTTTTTTCTTCTTTCTCTCTTTTTTTCTCCTTTGAATTTTATTTGGTGGAGGGACTGAAAGGACAGAGTTTGAATAAAATGTGTAATCTTTCAAAAGAATTGTTATCACTGGTAAATGGAGTGGATTTGTGAGCCTATGACATTTTAAATAATGTTTATATTGTAAACTCACTTATGAAATTCTAAAGCATATACTTCATCACTAGGACATTTGCTGGTTTAAAACATATGTATCAATTGTTTTAACCAAACTTAGGTCTAAAATACTTTTCAAAATATTCTCTTTAAGTTTAGAATGTAGAGGATGTTTTCTTCTCTTGCCATTGTCTTTAAGTAGTATGTCACAATTATCATTTCTATAGTTTTTAGTGCTGTTGTAATCCATAGTTCACAGGACATAAGTGGAAGTAATCTTATGTAAAAACATATTTGCCATTTTATACAAATTACCTGAACATTCTAGGATTTTCATATTCATGGGAATTCTTAACCTACCCACTAGAATGAATATAAAACAACAACTATCCCCTGCAGTAACTTCCTTATTGCATGTTATTTTCCTTTCAAACTTTAAGGAAATCAAGTTACAATGGGTTCTGGTTGCAGCTTTTGATGTTACCTTAGATTTTGGTCATTAATAACATTGATTGTAGGATAGATTTGAAGAAAATATTTGCATATTCTTAAACATAAAAAGTGATGAAAATATAACGGTAGATGATATTGAACACATCCCCCAAATTGAAAATGCATGCTTCTATGGTCATACTATAATAATGTACCCTGATAATTGCAATATTACACACACACACACACATACACACACACACACACACACACACACACACACACACACACACACACACCAGTAATGGAAGAAACAAGCAAAAATCTTGTAATCAAGGCTCCTCCTCAGAGATATAGGAAATTATCTTTCTATAGCTAATAAATTAGAGAAAATTCCTTAATTGTTCTTTTTTTCTCCTACGAAGGAAGTTGATTTTAAAAATGTCACCTTCAAAATCAAAATTTTATAGACACTGAAGCAGATATCTTTTTGCCTGCTACATTATCTGTGATAAATACAGCTATTGGGAGGTATTGATATGTTATGCCAGAGTTGAAAATTTTGAAATAAAACCTGATCCCTTTTTATTCTTGGAAAATAAATTTGTGGGGGCTAGACAGATCGATGTCTATCTAGGGCCTATGATGTTTTGGAGTGGAACAGAGTTGAATGCTTAGAAGGTCCAAAAAACACTCACAACTCCCTAAAAATTCAGTTCTAAGAAACCACAGGCCATTTATGAACTCTGTACATACTATAGCCATGCACACAGAGATACACACAGTTTAGAATAAAATACATGAGAGATACACACATTGTTTATAGTAAAATACATGCTTTAACACTAGTTATCCTCATGTGAATTATCTTCTTTTGATGGCTTCTTTTCTAATTTCTTGGCTCCCAAATAATGTTGGCAACCCACCACTGCTATCTCCCAAGCATTGTTGCTTTTGTTATCTTATTGGAGTTCAAAGAGCTAAGACCAAGAACAAGCAATATTCTAGCAGGGTAGTGCACCCAAAGCAGTAGGGCTTCAGTTATATGTCAAGATTCTGGGTGGAGATTTTATGTCTCAGGTTCTTTTTAAATGTCCCTCTCTCAAAATTTGGACTCCTCTTACAAATTTACTTTAGCATACAGGAAGAAAAACAAAGATTCATTTTGTAAATTTTTCTCTATGGTGACTGTTGACAATATTTTAAGCATTTGTCTGGTATAAATAACTTCAAGAACATTTTTATTTTCCATGATGTGTGCCTTAGCTAACAAATAACTTTCATGTGCTTGTTAGGCAAATATATTGCTTAGGGTGAAATAGTCAATCATACACTTGTTTAACTTTTTAAAGATGTGTATCTCTTTTTTATTATTTTGATTTCTAACAAGGTTATTTTTTAAACCATAGCATAGGTGTAAACTTTGTCTTTGTTATTCAGACTCATGTGTCTTTAAGTTTTCTTTGAGGCTAGACAGCCATCTACCCTACCCCCAATGCTTCATTCCCTGCAAGCTCCATAGAGACCAATACTTGGTGGATATAAGAGGTGAGGAAACAGTGGCCCTAGGACCCTGGAACCTCCACCCCCTAAAACCTCCACATGGAAGAAAGGTCAGGGACCCCTCCCCAGGTGTCTTCTGCACTCCTAGCAGCCAGCAGGGAGCTTGTTTGCTAGACAGCCATCTACCCTGTCCCCAACTCATCCTTTTTTGCAAGCTCCTTGGAGACAATTCTTGAAGACATAAGAGTTGAAGGAAGAAATGTGAAGGCACCAATGCAAGAACTCCTCCAACATCTTAAAAAAAGCAAGATGGTACCATGATAACCCAGCAGATGAACAACAGGAAGACTTGAACATCCTGACCTAGAAGATATAGAAGAAAATGACTTTAAATGTTACTTAATGAAAATGATGGAGACCTTTAAAGAGGAAGTGAAAAACTCCCTTAAAAAATGGAGGAGAAGACAAACAAAAATCTGGAAGAAATTAATAAATCCCTCAAAGAAATCCAAGAAAACCAAGAAAAAACAATCAAACAGGTGAAGGAAATAGTTCAACATTTGAGGATTAAAATAGAGGTAATAAAACCCAAACTGAAGGAATTCTGGACACAGAAAATCTGGGTAAATGAACAAGAACTGCAGAGACAAGTATAACCAGCAGAATACAAAAGCTAGAAGAATATCAGGCACTAAAGATTTTATGAGAAAATAGACTCATTGGTCAAAGAAAACACTAAATCCAACAAATTCTTAACATAAAACATTCAGGAAATTTGGGACACCATGAAAACACCAAACCTGAGAATAATAGGAGTAGAAGAAGGGGAAGAATTCCAGCTCAAAGACACAGAAAATATATTCAACAAAATTATAAAAGAAAACTTTTCCAACCTAAAGAAGGATATACCTATGAAGGTACAAGAAGCTTACAGAACACCAAATAGACTGAATCAAGAAGAACATCCCCTTCCCATATAATAATCAAAACACAAACCTACAGAACAAAGAAAGAATATTAAGAGCTGCAAAAGGAAAAGATCAAGTAACATATGGAGGGAAACCTATCAGAATTATACCTGACTTCTCATTGGAAACCATGAAAGTCAGAAGGTCCTGAAAAGATGTGCTGCAGACACTAAGAGACCATGGATGCAAGCCCAGACTAACATACCCAGCAAAGCTTTCTTTCACCATTGATGTAGAAAACAAGATATTCAATGATAAAAACAGATTTAAACAATACATATCCACAAATCCAGCATTATTGAAAGTAATAGGAGGAAAATCACAACCCAAGGAACCCAACAATGCCCACAATAACACAGGCATCTGATAATCCTCCACCAGCTTAACGCAAAGAAGGGAACACAAAAACACTACTACCAAAAGATAACTGGAGCTAACAACCACTGGTCATTAATATCACTTAATATCAACGGTTTCAATTCACCTATAAAAAGACACAGGTTAAGAGAATGGATATTTAAACCGTATCCAGCATTCTGTTGTTTACAAGAAACACATCTCAACCTCAAAGATAGACACTACCTCAGAGTAAAGGGTTGGGAAAAGGTTTTCCAATCAAACGGACCTAAAAAAAAACAAGCAGGTGTGGCTATTCTAATATCTAACAAAATTGATTTCAAACTAAAATCAGAAGAGATTGAGAAGGACATTTTATACTCATAACAGGAATAATTCATCATGATGAAGTGTCAATCCTGAATATCTATGCCGCTAATTCAAGAGCACTCACATGTGTAAAAGAAACATTACTGAAACTTGAATTGCACATCAAACCACACACTCTAATAGTAGGAGATTTCAACACTCCTCTCTCAACAATGGACAGGTCAAACAGACAGAAACTTAACAGAGAAACAAGAGAACTAACAGATGTAATGAATCAAGTGGACTTAACAGACATCTATAGAACATTCCACCCAAATAGGAAAGAATATACCTTCTTCTCAGCACTCATGGAACCTTCTCTAAAATTGATCACATCCTCAGTAACAAAGCAATCACCCACAGATAAAAAAAAAATTGGAGTAATCCACTGTGTCTTTTCAGATCACCTTGGAGAAAAGTTAGAATTCAACAACAATACTACTCCCAGAAAAAATATAAACTCATGGAAACTGAACAGTCAACTACTGGACCACTCCTGGGTCAAGGAAGAAATAAAAAAAGAACTTAAAATCTTCCTTGAATTTAATGAAAATGAGGCACAATATGTCTAAACCTATGGGACACTATGAAAGCAGTGCTAAAAGGCAAGTTCATAGCACTAAGTGCCCACATAAAGAAAATGGAGAAAGCTCACATCAATGACCTAACATCACACCTGAAAGCTCTAGAAAAAAAGAAGTAGACTAACCCAAAAGGAGAAGAAAACAGGAAATAAACAAGTTAAGGGCTGAAATCAACAAACTAGAAACACAGAAAACCATACAAAGAATCAATTAAACAAAAAGCTAATTCTTTGAGAAAATCAACAAGATTGACAAACCTTTATCCAAACTATTCAAAAGGCAGAGAGAGAACATGCAAATTAACAAACTGAAATGAAAAGTGGGACATAACAGTGGACACTGAAGAAGTTCAGAGAACCATTAGGTCCTACTCCAAAAATCGCCTCCACAAAACTAACAAATGAAAAAGAAATAAACAATTTCTTTAGATAAATATCACCTACCAAAATTAAATCAAGACTAGGTGAGTAATTTAAATAGACCTATAAGCTGTGAGAAAATAGAAGTTGCCATCAAAAGCCTCCCAACAACAACAACAACAAAAAGACTAGGGCTGGATGATTTTAGTGCTGAATTCTACCAGAACTTCCAAAAAGAGCTAATACCTATATTTCTCAAAGTGTTCCACATAATAGAAACAGAAGACTCACTGTCAAACTCTTTTTTGTGAAGCTGTAGTTACCCAGATACCAAAACTGCACAAAGACTCAACCAAGATAAAAAATTGCAGATCAATCTCACTTATGAACATGAATGCAAAAATTCTCAGTAAAATTCTGGCAAACCGAATCCAAGAACACATCAAAAAAAGTCATCCATCATGACCAATTAGGCCTCATCCCAGAGATGCAGGGCTGGTTCAACACATGAAAATCAATCAGTGAAATCCACCATATAAATAATCTAAAAGAAAAAAATGATTATTTCATTGGATTCAGAAAAAAATTAACAAAATTCAACATCCCTTCATGATAAAGATCTTGGAGAAATAAGGGATACAAGGATCATATCTAAATATAATACAAGCAATATACAGCAAGCTGACAGCTAACATCAAATTAAATGGAGAGAAACCCAAAGCCATTCCACTAAAATCTGAAAAAAGACAAGGCTGTCCACTCTCTCCATACCTCTTCAACATAGTTCTTGAAGTTTTAGCTATAGCAAAAGGACAACATAAAGTGATCAAAGGGATTCAAATTGGAGAGTAAGAAGTTAAATTTTTGTTATTTGCAGATGATATAAAATGGATATAAGTGACCTCAAAAACTCTACCAGAGAACTCCTACAGCTGATAAACACCTCCAGTGAAGTGGCAGAATACAAGATCAACTCAAAAAAAATTAGTAGTCCTCCTATACATAAAGGATAAAGAAGCTGAGAGGGAAATCAGAGCATCACCTTTCACAATAGCCACAAATCACATAAAATATCTTGGGATAACACTAACAAAGGACATGAAAAACCTATTTGACAAGAACTTTATGTCTTTGAAGAAAAAAAAAATTGAAGAAGAGACCAGAAAATGGAAAGATCCTCCATGCTCTTGGATAAGAAGGATCAACATAGTAAAAATGGCAATCTTATCGAAGGCAATCTATAGATTCAATGCAATCTCTATCAAAATCCAAACACAATTTTTCACAGATCTTGAAAGAACAATAAACAACTCCATATGAAAAAACAAGAAATGCAGGATAGCAAAAACAATCCTGTATAACAAAGGAACTGCTGGAGGCATTGCCATCCCTGACATCAAGCTCTATTACAGAGCTACAGTATTGAAAACAGCTTGCTTGGTATTGGCATAAAAACAGAGATATTAACCAATGAAATCTAACTGAAGACCCAGATATTAATTTACACACCTATGAATACCTGATTTTTGACAAAGAAACAAAAAAGATACAGTGGAAAAAAGAAAGCATCTTCAACAAATGGTGCTAGCATAACTGGATGTGAACCTGTAAAAGAATGAAAATGGATCCATATCTGTCACCATGCACAAAACTCAAGTCCAAATGGATGAAAGATCTCAATATAATTCGCACCACACTGAACTTGATAAAGGAGAAAGTGGGAAGTAATCTGCAACACATGAGACCACTTCCTAAATATAAACACAGTAGCACAGACAATAAGAGCAACGGTGAATAAATGGAACCTCCTGAAACTGAGAAGCTTCTATAAAGCAAAGGATACAGTCAATAAGACAAAAAAGCAGCCTACCAAATGGGAAAAAAAATCTTCACCAACCCCACATCAGACAAAGGACTGATCTCTAACATATATAAAGAACTCAAACAATTTGATATTAAAATTCTAAATAATCCAATTAAAAAGTGGTATACTGAACTAAACAAAGAATTCTCATCAGAAGAATTTCAAATGGCCAAAAAATACTTAAGGTCATGTTCAATCTCCTTAGCAATCAGGGAAATACAAATCAAAACAACTTTGAGATACCATCTTACACCTGTCAGAATGACTAAGATCAAAAACACCAATGATAGCTTATGCTGGAGAGGTTGTGGAGCAAGGGGAACATGTATCCATTGCTGGTGGGAATGCAAACTTGTGCAACCACTTTGGAAATCAGTGTGGCAGTTTCTCAGAAAACTAGGAATCAACCTACCTCAGGATCCAGCAATTCCACTCATGGAAATATACCCAAAAGATACTCAATTATACTACAAAAGCATTTGTTTAACTATGTTCACAGCAGCATTATTTGTAATAGACAGAACCTGGAAACAACCTAGATACCCCTCAACTGAAGAATGGATAAAGAAAGTGTTGCACTTCAACACATTAGGGTACTACTCAGCAGTAAAAAATAATGACATCTTGAATTTTGCATGCAAATGGATGGAATTATCTTGAGTAAGGTAACCAGACCCCAAAAAACCGAATATGGTATATATTCACTCATAAGCGGATATAGTCATAAACAAAGGGCAATGAGCCTATAGTTCAGGATCCTAGAGAAACTAAGTAATAAGGTGAACCCAAATAAAAACATATATAGACCCACTGGAAATTAGAATCAGACAAAAAGTTGGGAGCAGGGAAGACCTTCTTCCCTTCCTTCTACCCTATTCCTCCCTGAGGGTAGAAGGAAAGGGAGAAGGGGGGGTTGAGAACTTGAGGGAGTGGGAAAGTCAAGGAGGAGGGACAGATACGAGAGCAAAGAAAGAGATATCTTTATTGAGGGAGCCATTATGGAATTAGCAAAAACCCTGGCTCTACAAAAATGCCCCCAAACCCACAGGGATGAACCCAGCTAAGACCCTAAGCAATAGAAGAGAGAGTGTCTGAACTGACCTTATCCTGTAGTCACACTGATGATTATTTTAAATATTACCATAGAACCTTCATCCAACAACAGATGGGAACAAAGGCAATGACCCACTTTGGAACACTGGACTGAGCTCCCAAGATCCAAGAGTGGAAGGAGTGAGAGTATGAGCAAGGAATTCAAGACCATGAGGGTCAAGACCAGTTTGTTGAGCTAATGGGAGTTCACCAACTCCAACTGGAATGGGAGTGAATGAGCTTGGGAACAACCAAGCCCCTCTGAAGGGGGTTGACAGCTGGGGAAGACTGAGGGCCACTGATAGTGACACTGGAACATGTCTCTACTGCAGATACCGGCTTCATGTGGATGTAAACCTTGCTCAATATAGATATAGTAGGGAGGGCGTTGGACTTTCCACAGGGCAGGGTAGAAGGTTGTCGGGAGGGTCTGTGGAGGTTGATGGAAGGGACTGGGAGGAGGGGAGGAAGCGGGAATTTGGATTGGTATTTTTCAAGCAATAATAAAAAAGAAAGAAAGGAGGAAAAGAGTTTTCTTTAACATGTTTAGAAGTGTTCTGTTAAATGAATATAGTAAGGTCAAAACTGGAATAAATATATATCTTCATGTTATGTAAAAATAGTGGTAAAATTATAATTATTTCCAAAGGGGTTACAATATTTTCAATTATTGTTTATAACACCAAAATTAATTTCATTGTATCATTTTACATCTAAAGATAAGTTCACAAATACTAATTGTACTTTTTAATGTTAATTGTTTTAATGGATTTGTCATAACCTTTTAAAAGGTTAATATGACAATCACTTTTCTATTGTGCTTTAATATTTAAAAGGAGAAATGTTTAAAAACAACACATTTATTTTTACTTCCCTCAATATTTGTTTTTATGTGTGTTAATTCTTCAATCATGTCTTCAGGAAAACCTTGAAATCACACTGTGGGCTTCTTTCCTAAATAATATGTACTTAATTATTTTGTTATTGTTTTGACATATAGTTGACAGATAATTTACAGTTCTATGCTACCAAATTTTTACCTCTAGGAGTTTTCAATACTGACTTATTTATTTCCCATCCAATAACACCTGTTATTTTGCCTTCCTGGATATCTCATTTGTTTATAAGATAATACAAAAATATTTTAAATACTATGAGAAATTTTTAATATACATATGTCCACATAGAACAAACATAATTAAAATATCTTTCCATAGTAGGAAATGACTTTGAATTTTGTATTCTTGGTCTTTAAGAAATATAGAAGACAGAGAACTCAGCAAAATACGTAAAACAAAAGTAAATTTACACAAAGAAACAATGCATTCACAGAGCACTCAAGTCTACAATTTAGATCCTGTAACATTCTATTGTAAAGATAATCTAATATAAGGAAATTAGTATAAAGTTGTCAGGGTCTGGTACCAGACTGACCATAAATTATTTCTCCGGACTAGAGGGGAGGCATGGGAATAATTTAGACAACTCACAAAGCTTTATGGGGATGGAGTTTTTTAGTGATCCCTCAAGAAATCTTGAGTTTACCTCCTAGATTTTTTTGCATTTTTTCTCCAAACAGCCTTTATACCAAAATGTAAACTGAGGGAAATTCATTAGCTTTGTTCCTAGGTAACCAGGTAAATTATTTTAGTCACTTTTACATCTTTCTTTGCCCTCTCTGTCACGTCTTTCTAACTTCCTGCTCTGTATGCCAGCTCTGTCTCATAGACCGAATTAGCTTCTCTATTCCAGGCATCCTCCAAATTACAAAGAAGGAACAGAACAACATTAAGCACATCCTGATCCTTTGTTAGGGAGGGGACCACCTGCTGTGTGCCAGGTGAAAACTTTGGCCTGGGATTCTGGTCACCATACCATGTAGAAATATGGGCCTACATAAAATTACATTTATTTTCACTACTTTATAATGATTGAAAAACTTTTGTTTTTACTTTTTTTAGTTATAATGTAGTTATAACATCCCCCTTTTCTTTCTCTAAAACTTTGCATATAGCTCTTTCTACTCTCTTTCAAATTCATGGCCTCTTCTTTTTGTTACTGTACATGCATACATATGTATATACATGAATACTCCTACTCATTACCTGCTCTGTTTGTAAAATATTATTTTGTATATGTTTTCAAGGCTAACCATATGACAATGAACAACCAATTGTCCTCTTCCTTAGGGTGTTTTGATTCCGTCTCCTCCCACCTTACTTCAGTTGTCTGTTGCCTATGTGTAATATGGAAGCATTCTGAGCTTTTCCCCATCAACTTTGGTAAGTCTATTATTGTTGTCCTTTTTGAGTCATATTTAACCAGCTGTGTTGGGGACAGTGTATAGGTATAGATTCTGACATCATTGGGAGATACCTCCCACATCCAACTCCCTGGATTTCTTGCATATACAGCTTTTGTCTTCCACCAATCTTTTTAAGCTTTATGTGTAGGTGCCACCAAGATAATCTCTAATAACAATCTATAAATTGTCCTATTCCCACAAGTAAATGTAGTCATCAAGAACAGACAGAGACCACTATAAAACACTACAATCAATAGCCCAGAGTAGTGGGGCAACTCATCATGGATTCATCTATGATGTTTTATAATCTTAAGAAAGTTCCTGTATTCAGATGAGAAAAGATTAGTAATTGCTTACATTGGCAATTTTTGTTCCAAGTGAAACATATTATGTAAATCTAAGGTAGTAAGGGAGGGTTGTATTGTAGAACTTTAAGACAATTCTGAAGCCATTTCTGACAACTCTCAGTACTTCCCCACCTCCCCTGGGAACCAAGGACATAACAGCTATGCATGCATGTACTGAGATGTTGGGACCTTTCCATCTTCCTGAATAGGGGCAAGATAACCCTTAGGTGTTGACTCAGTTACTGATGTTTTGACTTAGTCCCTGGGAAGGGGCAAAGTGACCCTCAGAAGTTTCCCTTTACCTCATCTGATCTGGCAACCACTCTCCAGCCAATTAGTGGTAATAGCCTTTTTGAATAAGCCAATCATAATAGTTAAAGAAAAAACCCAGATACCCCTTCCTTCTGTGGTTTTTCCCTTTAAAAATAGCCTGTATCAGACATTCAGGGTCTTCTAGCCTCCCGACTACTGGAAGACCCTGGCATGACAGAATTAATAAAATCCTCATGCTTTTACATCAGCTGTGATGAGAGATGGTCTCTTGGGGCGA
This sequence comes from Arvicola amphibius, assembly GCF_903992535.2. NCBI lineage: Eukaryota > Metazoa > Chordata > Mammalia > Rodentia > Cricetidae > Arvicola > Arvicola amphibius. Next base: position 14,851,980 of record NC_052056.1, read on the forward strand.
CTCCTCCTCGGTGATTGGACACTAGGGTCCAACAGTATGAACTATAGTACAGTCAAAATGTATAATGAAACTGAAAAACCCAGATAAATCCAGAGCCCTCTAGCAGAAAGAATAGAGCCAAAATTCTATCAGGGAGAGAAGAACCAAAAATCTAGGTTAGCTGGTTCAGTGACTTTGTTCCAGGAACTAGCTGGCCATAAAGTTAGATTGTAATCTTGAGAATAATCTTGAGAAACAGGGAGTTACCCTCTGTGATTATCACTGGTATTTTTGGAATTTTCCAATGACGCCCTGGCTACTTCCTTTCGGTTGTGGTTTCTTCCCCTAAATACCTCCTCTCCCAGCTATTCCTCTACCCCTGCTTGGGGAATGAGTTTTGGCCCCAGTGTGCTGGTTCCTCTCAATAAACCTCCTGTGATTGCAGCAAGGATGGTCTCTTATGTGTTCCTGGAGGGTCATGTTATCCCAAGACTTGAGTGAGAGTCTCCCCACTCCGGGGGTCTTTGAAAACATCAGTTGATTTTCAGTTGACATGAACTTTTTGAACAGTTTCAGAATTTAGACTGTGTAGAAGCCAGCCATAATAAGCGAAATAGAAACAGACCACCCAAAAGAAGTTATTTACTTCAAAACATTATTACTTGCCAGAGTAGAACTTCGCCATCAATAAGTTTAATAGAGGCCTGAGTCTCAGTAGTTTACCCTAAAGAAATATCTGGTTGTGAAAGACCCCCAGTGTGGGGAGACTCTCACTCAAGTCTTGGGATAACACGACCTCCCCCACCCCGTAACTCAGGAGAGACCTTCCTTGCTGAAATCACACGAGGTTTAATGAGCTGAGACAGGAACCAGTGCACTGGGGCTGAGAAGAGTTCAACCGAAAGTAGGGGTTTTTAAGGGAAGAAACCACAGCCCAGTGATCTGAAAGGGGCATGTAGGGTGTAGAAAATTCTGAAAATACCACTGATGATCACAAGGGGGCAACTCCCTACCTCTCAAGATTATTCTCAAGATTACAATCTAACTTTATCTTCAGCTAGTTCCTGAAACACAGGAACTGAAGCAGCTAATCCTAGATTTCTGATTCTTCTCTTCCTGCTTAGAATCTTGGCTATTTTCTTCCTCCTGGGGGGGGGGGGGGTCTGGATTTATCCAGGTCTTTCAGTTGCAGGAAGGACAATAAACGAAGATTATCTGAGCACCACCCAAGAACACCCAGAAACGCCTAACATTCCAACAAATAGGATCACTTGCCAACTCACACTCAACAGGACACCCCTAGACAAATATCAGCCAATCAGGGGTCCTGAAACTCTGAAACACTTCACCCTCACCTTTACTACTGTAAAATCCCAACTCTAACTGAGCTCAGGGCTCTCTGTTTATTCCAATACATTGGATATGCGGAGAGACCAAGTTTGCAAACTTGCATAAAAAAATAGTCTCTTTGTTTTTACATATGGGACTCTGCCTCCTTATTGGCTTTTGGGGGACTTTGTGGATTGGGTATAACAGGTATATTATCAAATTTTGACCTTCAAATTCACTATTTAATGAATTCTTGTTTGTGCGTTAGTACTTTTATTAACAAATATGATTAACACATAATAAAATTATTTACTATTTATTTTATATTTCTAATGCTTACAGAACATTTATTCTTTCACAGGTTACATTTCTATGTGTTAATGTCAGTTTTTAGAAGGTAAACAATAACAAGCATTCTTTACATTAAATCATGCATTCCATACCAAGAATTCAAGTTACTCTAATGCTTAACAATATCTTGCACTGTCGCTTAAGATGGAAACGGTATGCTACCTCATATGCACATTGTTCTCTGTAGAAAGTCTCAAGGTTGCTTGCAAATGATAGACTGAAGAAAGTAAAGAATAATGCTTTGGGCATTGGATTTTTGAAAGGTGATTATCTGCACTCAGCTAAAAATAGTGAAGCTCAGTCAGTATGAAGAAAATGAAAATTCTTTAAAACCTGTCTGCCCACTTGAATGGTCAGCATAAAAAAGAGAATATTATTAGGCATGCATGTACTGTTCTATAATTGCTTTTCTAAAACTTGTTACAGCTTTAAATAGAGTTTTTGAATTATTTTTCTGGATGATATTTAAGCCTGTTCCTTATTGACAATGCGTATTTTTATAATATTTCTTTTATTTTCTTCTCAGTGGTTATGTTTCATGTAAATTGCTGGCTGCTGATTATTTGCTGTTTTTGTTATATTCTTTCCGCCTTGTTTCTTTGTATTCTTTTGTTGCTCATTTCAGAAAAAGTGAATTTTAATGTCTTTTATTTTAGGTACACTCAATTTTATTTTTGCATCTAGGTACTCATATGCTTTTGTGTGATAGCATTGTTTATACTGGATGACTTCTCTTTTTGGAAAGTTAGTTTTAAAATTACTTTACAGCAAGCCGGGCGGTGGTGGCGCACGCCTTTAATCCCAGCACTCGGGAGGCAGAGGCAGGCGGATCTATGTGAGTTTGAGGCCAGCCTGGTCTACAAGAGCTAGGTCCAGGACAGGCTCTAAAAAGCTGCAGAGAAACCCTGTCTCGAAAAACAAAAAAAACAACAAAAAAAAATTACTTTACAGCTAAATAATCCTTTTATGAGGACTATGATAGTAGATAAGATCTTCTGTTTTTTTTTTAAATATCAGGTTTCCATTTTTCATATTAATTTCTTGATTACAGTGTTGTTATCTCATGTACAAAATTGTCATTCTGGAAATAAAATAATTTCAAATAAAATTTTTTATTAAATAATAATTTCAAAATACATGGAAGGTGTTTTAATTTACTCCCATTCCTCTCCAAAATGTCTCTTTTCTGCACCCACTATTCCACCTTATTTTATGTGCTCTTTTAAAAAATGTACTAAGACCATTTAGAGTAGGCTGTATGAACACAGATGTAGGGTCATCTGCTTGAGCACCATTAGTCTTTCAATGGCCAGATCCCTGAGTAAACTGACTTTTCTTTTCTCAGCAGGCATCAATTATCAATAGTTTCTCAGTTAGGGAAGTGATTCCATGACGGCCCTTTCCAATCATGTAGGGCTATTCTTCTGCAGATCCTTTGAAAACATAGCCACTGTGAGTTCTTGTGTTCTGTGTTGAATTTAGGAAACACTGTTTCACTGTAATCATCCACTGTCTTTGGATAGTACAATTGTTCTGACCTCTCTTTCAAGATCATCTCTAAGCCTTGGGAAGTATGACAGAGAGGTTCCCTTTAGGGCTGGGTATTCCGTTTTTTTCTCATTCTCTGCACCTTGAACAATCATGGTTCTCTATGTTAGCCATCATCTATGGTTAAAAAAAAAGAATTTTCCTTGAGGAAGGTGGAGATAAGCAAAATCTTCTGGGTATAAAGGTAAAAACTTAGAAGGTAATTGAGATCTGTGTACATATAAAAAATAATAGCAGTGATTCAAGCCTTTAATCTCTGCACTTGGGAGATAATCCAGGCAGATATAGGTCTATGAGTTAGAGGATAGTCTGATCTACATAATAAGTTCCAGGTCAGTCAGCATTATACAGTATGACCCTGAAATCCTCCCCCAAAATACAAAGTACATTTTATGAAATTTTGAGCAAGTGAGCCAGAACCAAAGACCCCTGAGGGTCCAGATGTGAATCCGGGACCTTCAAGGGAGTAGACCTAAGCCAGGACTCCTGTGGGTTGGGGCAAGAATAGATATCCTAATACCTAACAAAATGACTTAAAAATTAAAATCAATCAAAAGAGACAAAGAAGGACATTTCATATTAGTCACAAGAAAAATCCAACAAGAGGAAATCTCAGTACTGAACATCTATGCCTAAATACAAGGGCAACCTCATATGTAAAAGGAACACTTCTAAAGCTTAAATGAAACCCCACACACTAATAGTGGGAGACATCAACACTCCCTCCTCACCACTGGGCAGGTCAGTTAGACAAAAAATGAACAGAGAAATAAGGGAACTAACAGATGTTATGACACAAATGGACTTAACAGACATCTATAGAATATTCCATCCAAAAATAAAAGAATATAACTTTTTCTCAACACCTAATGGAATCTTCTTTAAAATAGACCATATACTTGGTAACAAAACAAGCCTCAACAGATACAAGAAAATTGGAAAAACCCTATGTATCTTATCAGATCACCATGACATACAACTAGAATTTAACAGCAATACTCATTCCAGAAAGCCCATAAACACATGAAAATTAAACAATGCTCACCTGAATCATCAATGGGTTAAGAAAGAAATAAAGGGAAAAATTAAAGACTTCTTAATATTCAATGAAAATGACCACACAACATAATTTTATGGGACACAACGAAAGCAGTTTTAAGAGGAAAGTTCATATCACTAAATGCCTACATAAAGAAGCTGGAAAAATCCCACACTAGTGAATTAACAGAACATTTGAAAACTTTAGAATAGAAAAGAAATTCACTCAAGAGAAATAGATGTCAGGAAATCATCAAATTGATAGCTGAAATCGCCAATATAGAAACAAAGAAAACAATTCAAAGAATCAAAGAGAAAAAGAGTTGGTTCTTCAAGAAAATCAACAAAATAGACAAATATTTTCTAAACTAACCAAAGAGCAGAGAGAGAATATCCAAATTAACAAAATCAGAAATAAAAGGGGGGACATAACAATAGACATTGAGGAAATACAGAGAATCATCAGGTCATATTTTGAAAACATATACTCCACAAAATTGGAAAACTTAAAGGAAATGGGCAACTTTATGGATAAATATCACTTACCAAAATTAAATCAAGACCAGATAAGCAAACTGAACAGACCTATTACTGCTGAAGAAATATAAACACTCATTAAAAGTCTTCCATCCACAAAAAAAGCCCTGGACCAGATGGTTTCAGCTCAGAATTCTACAAGATTTTTCAAAGAAGAACTAATACCAATACTCCTCAATTTATTCTACACAATAAAAACAGAAGGATCATTGCTGATATCTTTTTATGAGACTAGAATTACCCTGATACCCAAACCACAGAAAGACACAACTAAGAAAGAGAATTACAGATCAATCTCACTCATGAACATTGGTGCAGACATACTAAATAAAATACTGGCAAATCAAATCCAAGAACACATCAGAACCATCATCCAGCATGATCAAGTCAGCTTCATCCCAGAGAAGCAAGGATGGTTCAACAATTGAAAATTTGTCAAAGTAATCCACAATATAAAGCAACTGAAAAATAAAAAAACATATGGTCATCTCATTAGATGCCAAAAAAAGAGAAACTTTTGACAAAACACAGTATCCCTTTGTGATAAATGTCTTGGAGAGAGCAGGGATACAAGGAACATGCCTAAACATAGTAAAACCATAATAAAATGCAAGCTGACAGCCAACATCAAACTAAATGGAGAGAAATTCCCAGATATCCACTGAAATCAGGAACAAGACAAGGTTGTCCACTCTCTCCATATCTATTCAATATTGTTCTTGAGGTCCTAGCAAGACCAATAATACACCAAAAGGAGATCAAGGAGATACAAATTGGAAAAGAAGTCAAACTCTCACTGATTGCTGATGATATGATAGTTTTATAAACACTTCAGTAATGTAACAGGGTACAAGATTAACTAAAAAAATCAGTAGCCCTCCTGTACACAGATGATAAAAAAAGCAGAGAAAAAAATCAGAGAAACATCACCCTTCACAATAGCCACAATTAGCATTAAATATCTCAGAGTAACTCTAACCAAACATGTGGAAGATTTGTATGACAAGTACTTTAAATCTCTGAAAAAGAAATTGAGGAAGATACCAGAAAGTGGAAGAACATAACTCTTATGCTCTTGCAGAGATATAATTAGCATAGTAAAAATCGCAATCTTGCCAAAAGCAATCTCCAGATTCAATACAATGCTCATCAAAATCCCAGTAAAATTCTTCACATATTTCTAAAGAATGGTACTCAAATTCATATGGAAAAGCAAAAAATACAGGATAGCCAAATCAATCATGTACAATAAAAGAACTTTTGAAGGCATCACAATCCTTGATTTCAAACTCTACTACAGAGTTAATGTACTGAACATAGCTGGTACTGGCATAAAAACAGACAGGAGGACCAATGGAAACAAATCAAAGATCCAGCTACTAATCCACCCACTTTCAAACACCTGACTTTGACAAAGATGCAAAAAATATCAAATGGAAAAAAGCATATTTAACAAATGGTGCTGTCATAACTAGATATCAACATGAAAAAGAATGAAAATAGAACCATATCTATTACCATGCACAAAACTCAAGACTAAATGAATCAAAGACCTCAACATAAAGCGAGCCACACTGAACCTTATAGAAGAGAAAATGGGAAGTACACTTGAATGCATTGGCACATGAAGGGGCATGGTTGATTGGCAGTTATGATTAACCAGACTAGCTTTAATATATAATATTCAGCTTTAATAAAGGAAAGAAAAGGGAACTTACAAAAGCCAAGGTTCCAGCGAGGAGCGCAGGAAAACAAAGAGAGGGCGGGTTGCACACCTGCAAGATTTTATAAGTAAATATTAGCCTAAGGGGGGACACGCCTTTCAAGCAAGGTGATTGGCTGGGCTTCCCCTTCGGGCACAGGAGATCACTTCCTAAATATAACCCCAGCAGCACAGACACTGTGAGAACAATTAATAAATGGGACCTCATCAAACTGGAAGTTTCTGTAAAGCAAAGGACACAGTCAAACAAACAAACAAACAAACAAACAAAATGACAGCCTACAGAATGGGAAAAGATCTTTACTAAGCCCACATCAGACAGAGGTCTAATCTCCAAACTATACAAAGAACTCAAGAAATTGGTCATCAAAAGAACAAACAATCCAATAAAAAATGGAGTACAGACCTAAACATAGAACTCTCAACAGGTGAATCTAAAATGGCTGAGAGACACTTAAGGAAATGTTGAACATCCTTAGTCATCAGAGAATTGCAAATCAAAACAACTCTGAGATTCCATCTTACACCTGTAAGAATGGCAAAGAAGAAAACTACTGATGACAACTTATGCTGGAGAGGATGTGGGGTAAAGGGAACACTGCTGCACTGCTGGTGGGAATGCAAGCTGGTACAACCTTTTTGGATGTCAGTGTGATGGTTTTTCAGATAATTAGGAAATAACCTTCCTCAAGACCCAGTAATACCACTTTTGAATACATATCCAAAGGATGCTCAATCGTGCCACAACGACATGTGCTCAAGTGTGTTCATAGCAGCTTTGTTTGTCATAGCCAGAACCTGGAAACAACTTATATGCCCCTCGACTGAAGAATGGATAAGGAAAATTTACACAATGGAATACTACACAGCAGAAAAGAATAACATCTTGAATTACTCAGGTAAATTGATGAAGCTTGAAAACATCATTTTGAGTGAGATAACCCAGACCAGAAATACAATTATCATATGTACTTACTCATAAGTGGTTTTTAAACATAAAGCAAAGAAAACAAGCCCATAAATCCCATCCCGGAGAACATAGAAAACAATGAGGATCCTAAGACATACATAGATCTAATCTACATGGGTAGTAAAAAAAGAAAAGATCTCCTGAGTAAATTGGGAGCATGGAGACCTTGGGAGAGGGTTGAAGGGGAGGGGAGATGAAGTGAGACAGCAGAGAAAAATGTAGAGCTCAATAATGATCAATAAAAAAAGAATTGTACCTTATTCCTTTCCTGGACTATTCTTTATGGATTATCTATCTGCTTACATTCTTGCTATCCTTCAATCTGACTTCAACATATTATTTAGTGTGAGATAAATAATATTTAAGTTTATTAAAGCTTATTCATCTGAATATTATGTTAGCAGAAAGTCTTTGTGAGACTGTCATTGTCTGATGCTGTTAAAGCCCTACTATTATAGATCTTATCTACAATTACCTGACACATTCCTCTAAACAACATCTAATGGTCATGATTTAAATAACAGCTCAGAGATATGGCATCTTTCTGTTCTTGTTTATTATTTTATTCAATGATTATTGGACTTAATCCATAAATTAGCTCTATTATTTGTTCATATAAAATTTTCTCAAAGTGTTTTGTATTATGATTATATTTAAAGTGTCAAAAATTGCATGGATGACTTATCCCTTCCTTTTCAATTTTACCTATTGCATAGCACTTGATATATTAATATATATTTAACATGTATCTTAATATGTGCATGTGAATATTGAAAATAAGACTCATCTAAGAAATACCTTGTTACTTACTGTTATTACTCAAAGGAGAAAAGAGTGGGCAAACTTCAGCTCTTCCTCCTTCTGTTATATCATTTATTAAATAGATAAATAATATTTTCTCTATAATGAAAATGTGTACACTCAACTTCTAGAAGGTATATTACATCAGGAGAGAGAATAGTACCACACTTTGAAATCAAAGGGAATACCATCAGTGACATGAGATTCACTTATTTATTTTAAATTATGGTTTCCTATACCTTAACTCAAATGTCTTATAACACATCTAAGTCAAAAGTAATTGTTAAAATATTTAATCATGAATTCCAATTTTAGGAGTCATAAAAATTTCAATTCAGTATGATTTCTCTCCATGGGAATATCACCATATAAGATTGACATTTGAATGAATTGACATATATGAGGCAAACTTTCTTCCTTGTGCAATCTTGTGCCATCCAATCTGTCTCAAAGCTCAAATAGGATAAAGGAAGAGAGAAGAAAATTCCTAAATTTCTACTTTCCATGAACATCTTTTTAGTTTATATTATGTAAATAGTTATTATTTTTTCAATACAACTTTTCTATATATAGTCACAGATGTGTTGACTACAAAATTCAGCCATTCTGATCTAATTGAGCATCTCTTCATTATTATTCTTCATTAAGTGAATAATAATAATATTGTATCATTGCTGTGAGTAGCACTATAAGTGTCTTCATGAGCAATTCTATAGTTATATAGAAATGATTTTCATTTTGCATGCATATTTGTTTTCAATTTTACCCAAGTATATTCACTTTCACTGTTGTGTTTTCATTAATAACTCATAGATACATATAAGCATACATGTAGTATAGATAGTATTTATATTCAAATATATAATATATAATAAAAATGGTGGGAATTCATTCATTGAAAACAATATTTAATTTTTGTTTTAAAACCAGACTGAGCTCTCAAGGTCCTGATGAGGAGCAAAAGGAGGGAGATCATGAGCAAGGAAGCCAGGACCGCAAGGAGTGCTTTTACCCATTGAGATGGTGGGACAGATCTAACGGGAGACCACCAAGTCCAGTCGGAATGGGACTGATGGAACAGGGGACCAAACCGGACTCTCTGAATGTGGCTGACGGTGGAGGAGGACTGAGAAACCAAGGACAATGGCAATGAACATGAACTCTACAGCATGGACGGGCTCACTGTCAGCCTTGTCAGTTTGGTTGCTCACCTTCCTGGACTTAGGGGGAGCTGGGAGGACCTTGGACTTAACATAGTGAAGGGAACCCTGATGGCTCTTTGTCTTTGGAGAGGGGTGGAGTGGGGGTATGGGTGGAAGGGAGGGGAGGGAAGGGGGAGGAGGAGGGGAGGAGATGGAAATCTTGAATAAAAAAAAATGAGAAAAATAAATAAAAAAAAACTTCTCTTAATTTTGGTCTTTGTTTCATAAGTAAGATAACAAATTAGTCAAAAAAAAATTGAAGAAATATTAAAGTTTGAAAATTATTGAAACTTATAGGCTTTTCCATATTATGTTCTTGTTTAATATGTTAACGTCGTACTAAAATATTTAAACTGTCAACTTTTTTCATTCTATAGTTACAGTTTAGAAAAAGTTATACTATATTTCTTAGATAGCAATTATGTAAACTATCAGTAGTACATCACCGAAGACATTTTTGGGCGGTGGTTATCCTAGTGTATGAAACCTACTGCTGTGGAGTGACTTTGATCACAAAACAAAGGGCAGCATGTCTGAATTCACAAGCAGTGTCAACAACATTCACAATCCACTCATGATCTTGAAATTTTCTATAGGGTAAACTTCATATTCATGTTTTCTGTGAAACTATTTTTACCTCAGCTCGCAGCATATAAGATAATCCATATTGTACATTTACATAAAATTATATGTGCCACATATCAGAGTAAGCTTTCAAATTTTCATTTTTGAATGAGAAATGATTCCATAGAGGTGTGATTTTGTTCTATTATTCAAACATAATGAGAGGACTGAAAAAAATTAAATACATTTAAGTGAAGCACGATTGATATCTTCTTGATAAAAACCTCCTGATAATTCCATCTCAGTGCGAAGCCTCTTCACCTGTGATATTTTTCCACTCCATATTTGAAATGCAGTAGCATATTACAATTTCAGGGATGGAACCTTAATTGTACATTTGTTCATGAAATACTGAGCCGCCAAATATCACTTGCAGAGTTCAATCTGTACATTTGATTTCTCTATAGGAACAGCATTATTAAAAATGACACTGTACAATCTTATGAAAAAAATAAAATTAAGGAAGAAAAGAAATGAAAATTTAGCCCAATTCTAAGCAGTTTTATGTATTATGGAGAAAGAGAGAGGTTTATAAATGATAAGTCTCAGAAGATATTGTTTAGAAATTCTTGAAAAATATGCCACTGAATCAACTGCTGAAGCATTTTGCATTTGCTTCATTGTTTTTGTGTTTACAGGTTTCCAAGGCTTTGGAATCCCTTTTTTATTACAATTTTAGTTTCCCAAAATGATGTAACTTAGAAATAAAATTTTACAACTATCCTATGAATTTTATTTTTCACCAAATTTTAAAAGGAACTAACTTGTAAAGTAAAACATGTCCAAATTTCTGTGGCATGTTTATTGTTTGAAATAACTAGAACAGGATGAAGACAGGGTTGCCTTGAGCCATCATAGAAATTGGATTTCTCCCCAGTGAATACACTGATTTCACTACTATTGTCAATTTATGTTTAAAAAGGGTAGATAAAATTATTTAATATAAAATTTTATCTGTGTATATATATATATATAATGATATGTGTAATAGATTAGTAAAATAAATGTGGTAGATATAAAAAAACAGAATTAATGATTATTTTCTGCTTTTCAATTTACAATTTGTTTATTTTTTGTGATACAAAAGGTTATCTTTACCTTTTCTTTTTTGTTCTGTATTTAATGGTGCTTAACATTACCTAATAAAAATTGTGAAATTTTGAAATATTTACTAATGTTCTTTTCCTTTGTTATTATGGTAGTTTCTTAATCCATTGTCAGTTTTGTATTATATTCTATTAAATACAGTTGAATATTTATTGAGTGTGTGTTTGTGCATGTGTCTGTGAGTGTGTGTGTGCCTGTGTGTTTGGTGCTGGGAAATAGCTCAGCAGTGAAGAACACTTATTGCTCTTATAGAGGGCCCAGGTCTGTGCACCAAATACCACCTGTTGGCTCACAGCCTCTCATAACTCCAGATCCAGAGGATCCCACAGCCTCTTCAGACATTCTTAGGTTTCAGGAGTAAACACAGCACATATGCTCAAATTCAGACAAAACCCTAAGACATGGAAAATAAAATAAATATCAAATATATACTATAATATTAAATTAATCTGTGTATTTCTTGTGTGTTTTATAGTAACTTATTTCTCAGCCTAGCAAATGATTCTGAAAGCAATCTTATAAATTGGATTTCATCTATAATGGAAACCCTCTGGAATATTTTATATTTATATATTCAAATGAACTGATTCTCTTAATTACTGCTCTATTTCTTTGTTGTGCGTTATTACCAAGGCAACTTTTATAAAAGAAAACATTTGATGAAGGCTTTATTACAATTTTAGAGGCTCAGTTCATGATTATCATGACAGGAAACAGAGAGACATGACACTAGAGATGTAGATTCGAGGTCTATACCATGACAGACAAGCAGCAGATATAAGAAGCACCACAGGTCCTGAAGTGAATGAGTGGTTGAAACCCCAAAACCCCTTCGTAGGGACACAACTGATCCAACAAGACCACATTTCCCAATCCTTCTAAAACAATTCCATTCTATGTTGAATAAGCATTCAAATACATGATACTATCAGCCAATTTTCATTATGATCACCCAGTACTCTGCTAGAATCTATTTGGATTTTAAATTTAAATTTCTTAGTTTTAAGTTGTTTATGTTTTTAGCTACCTATTTTATAATAACTTTGTTTTGGGCTTAAATATTAAGTTTTAAATTTTATAAATTAATTTTTCTTTTTGAGCTCTTCATACAATTCTAAGGACTTCATTTCAAAGACACTGAATAATTTCTGTGAACACAGTATTAAATTGTATGACTGATCTAAAGTTTATTTTGTTTTTGAAATTTTCATCATTATCTAATAAGCCTGATTAAGCTGTTGATGTCATGAGCCAATACTGCCATGTATAATATTCAAGCTTAATAACTGTATAATCAAGTCACAAAAACATAGCAAAGATAATCTACTAATGTCTTAATGAAGTGATTTTACAATTTTATGTTGGACAGAATTCAAAGCATACAACTATAGGCAACAGATTGCACAGAACTGCTAGATGAATTCACTGTTTTTTAGACATTTTTCTATAGACATGCACATTTCTTCAAAAATGTTGATGCGATAAAAAATGCAAAGAGGCAATCTGGGAAATATTTATATCTGACTATGTTATTCTTGCCTTCCATGAAGTAGACATGTATCTGTTACTAAATAGTTATTGTTTAAATGCTTTAATCAGAAGTTTGATATTAGCAACAAAAACATGTTCTATTCTTCTTTTGTGTTTAGACATAGTTTTCAAGGAGTTCTTGAGTAGCATTTATAACACAATTAAACTGCTTAGCTTTGACAGTACTAGTGGCTATTGAAGTGATGCTCAAAACCCACACTAAATGGACTCAACCTTTTACACACACACACACACACACAATCAAAAAAAAAGAAAGAAAAAAATCAATAAAAGAAAATTAGGTCATCAATTTGAGAGGAAGTACACAGAGAATATGGGTAACATTGTAGGAAGGATAAATGGTATGGATTAAGAAGAGGAAAGTGGCCCGGCGGTGGTGGCGCACGCCTTTAATCACAGCACTCGGGAGGCAGAGGCAGGTAGATCTCTGAGTTCGAGGCCAGCCTGGTCTACAAGAGCTAGTTCCAGGAAAGGCTCTAGAAACTACAGGGAAACCCTGACTTGAAAAACCAAAAAAAAAAAAAAAAAAAAAAAAAGAAGAGGAAAGTGAAGGTTGAAAGTTATGTAATTATGTATTACACCCTTAGAACAATATTTTTGGTTGTTTCTGTAATAGAAAGTAACATAACGTGACATATGTTTTGCAATATATAGTATAATAAATATTTTTAAATATTTTTAAAATCATTACAAATACTGTTAATTTAAAAATCGGAAATCATAATTACCCGTTTTATTCAATGTACAACAAATTTCAAAGTGAATTCTAACAAAGATATTAATAATAATAAAATCATAATAGCAGAATCATTTTTAAAATCTATATTTAATTTATAAATGACTCATTAAGCATTCTATAGTTTTCTTCATGAAATTATTAGCCATGTCTTAGTTAAAAGAATGAAATAATGTATTCCTATACCTGTAAAATGCAAAGATATTAGAGATGTAAAATACCTGAAACTAAAATATCCATAAATGTATGTTTGTACTTTGGGAAGTTTGTGTATTTAACATCATACTGACATTGTAAATTAATGCGCTAATACTCGGGTCCTCTAGACATTTAAAATATTTCCTGAAGACTCTTTAAGGATTAGTTTACAGTTTGAGGCTGCTTTTGTAAATTTTAGTGCTCTGAAGCATTAGTTATTCAAAACGATGCCCTCAAGACTCAAAATAGCTAAGTAGCTGTTAATAGCTCTCCAAATTTCTAAGTCTCATTTTAAGGATTTCTATAAATAAACCATAAAATAAATATTTCTATTGAATTATTCCTACTAATTGTGTTTAATCATCTGATTAATGTTATTAAAATGGAGTGATTCATTTAATAGCAATCTCTGACTAAAAGTATATACTTTCCATGGATGTGAAGAAAAAGGAAAAGTTAAGTCTTCTCATTTGTAAATTTCAAATTGCTTTCAATATGATATCCTTTTATAAAAATTAATCTGTTTATTTCAGTAAAACAGAAGTGCAGCTGCATTTTTTTGGCATAATAATGATCATGCAATAAATTCAGTCTGTAGAAGTCATAGTTTCTCCGCTTAAATTTCTCTTATTTATCTGTGATTTCTTTAAGACTTTACATGTAATCAGCTGGGCAGCGGTGTTGCATGCCTTTAATCCCAGAAATCATGAGGCAGAGGCAGACAGAGCTCTGTGAGTTTGTGGCCAACCTGGCCTACATGAGCTAGATCCAGGAAAAACTCTAAAGTTACAGAGAAATCCTATATCAAAAAGAAAAAAAATACTTTACAAATGGTCATTTATTTACAACTTTAATTCATCGGAGAGCTAAAGTAAAACAACCAAAATCCATGCAGACAAGTCTGGTAATGGGCATACAAATACAATAAAAAGTAGCAGTCACTTCAAGTCAGTTTAGCTCAGTGAATAACTTTAGAGTCTTGGACCAGTTGCTTGGCTTACTTAAAGGATAAAGCTGCTTTATTAATTGTTAAAATCTTATTACAGTGCAAATATATTTTTAGTTTTATTTGTTTAAAAATTTGGGAGAATAAAAAAAATGTAGGTTCATGAAGATTATGAGTTCCAGATTAAGTGAACTATATATCATAACTGAAAAATAAAAAGGGTTCAGATCTAGAAATAGGAAACAACAACAATAAATACCTTAAAAAATAAAATGGTCTACAGTAAAAAATATTGGTAACTATAATATGATGTGGGAGAGTCTTCTGTTTGTATTGATTTCATTCGTTAATAAAGAAAACTATCTTGGCCCATTTAATGGGTGGAATAGACAGAACAGAAAGAAGGAAGTGAGGCAGATGGCTCAGACAATTGCCCCGCCTATCCTTATTTCAAGGAAGAGAGGGTTTACTTTGTGTCAGTGTGAAGGAAAGTCTGTCACTGTGAAGAAACTAAGGCCGGAGGGTATGGAAACAGCTAATTCCACTGATTTACAATCAGAAAGCAAAGAACAGTGATTCCCCTTACCCCTATTTTATATAGTCCAGGAAACAAGCCCAAGAAAATAGTACCATCAACCTTTAAGATAGACTTTGACAACTTATTTAGCCTAACCAAAATAGACTCTAATGGGCATTCCAAGAAGAATTTAAATATTTCTCACATGTATACCTGCAAGCTTTTCTCCTCAGCAATTCCAGAGTCTATTAATTTGATTATCAGAACTAACTAACACAATCACTGATAATCTCAGGAAAAGATTGAAAAACAATCTTAATTGTATCTAATGCCATGAGCAAGATGTCCATGTAACATAAAAATTAGTTTCATAAAAAACTTGAATTAAAGAAATAAATGAAAACAAAGAAAGAAAGAGGGAGGCAGGGGAAGCAAGCTCATTGTAAAAACCAAAAGTGGCATCCCTACAAAGTACTCCAAATGACCTACTTTTATAGTAGCAATAAAAATTTAGCATTTAAAAAGTGATGGAGATGTTGTTAACCTGACAGAACTAGACTAGCTTGCCAAGATTGCCTGCTGTATTTCTCTGCTTTTCAGCTACTACAGGGTGAGATATGTAATACAGAAGTTGGTGGTCATACCTATCATCCCATGAAATGTTAAAATTCTTCCTCTTCTGCACAAGGTATTCCAGACCAGCCTATGCTAAGTAATTCTGGCTCAAAAATATAATTAAAAAAAAAAAACAGAAGAGAAATAAAGAAAAAGAATTGCAGAAAACATAGCATACTAAATTTAATCAAAGATTTTCAAAAGTCAGCACCAAATATTTAACCATATGTATTTAAGTTAACTTACATTTATCAGACATTATATAGGGAGAGAAATGATATAAAAATACAGTATAAAACAAACATGCAGTAATACAATATGATTGGTTGTCATATAATTAAATAATATAATTACAGAATTCAAATAGTATTCATTGGATTTGAGATTTATAGTACCCATATGTTTAATTTAAAATGATAAACTATATATGAAGTAAGTATTATGATTTACATAGACTATCTGGGTCATCTAACACTTACATTGAACTTACTTTAAATTGTTTCATTAAATGATTACAGCATGAGGGTTCCAATCACAATAATGCCACTTTAAAGGAGCAAGTTCTGCTTCTTCCTACTTTCTGTAACCATTTTGCCTTTCAGCATGAGATAATGTAGTATGAAATTCCTACACATGTAATTGAATCATAACATTTTCAATGGTAATAACGGGTAGAATCATAGGTTAAAATGTTTGTCTTAAAACTGGCCCAACAGCAGCTATTTTATTATAAAAATCAAAAATTAAACAAGATAACATCTAAAAATCAACTGGGATGATTAGCATAATTTTCTTTGAATCAGGAATTAAAGATCATCAGCTCTTTTTTCTTGATTTCCTTTATTATTGTCATATTTAATAGAGCAAATGACCAGATAAAGTATACTTAGGTGACATAGTTAGATAATAAACAAAGTAGTTTCAAAGATATCAAAGTCATTTATAAAAGAATAAAAATTAGCTTCAGAGAGTATAAAATTTAATGTGATTCTTGTACATATATTATATCTGCAATTTGACCTATCCTAGTACAAAAAAAGGGAAACTATCCATAAAAGATATCAGTTCTCATCAATCACAATTTTAAAGTTTAATGCAATTTCTAGCAAACACTGTTTGTCCATTTAAAGGGATTTGTAGGGAGGAGTGTGCATTGACAGGAATAGGATAGAGTTGAAAGACAGCCGATTGAGTTCCAAGGCTGAGGACGTGGGCATTGCCATATCGTCTCTATTCCTTCCATCTCTATATATGCAACTATGATAAGTTTAGGGGCACAGCTGACTTTCTTCCAAATTTTGCCCATTTGTATTTCCATTTCCTTGTCTGCAGGATAATATGTGAATATATTTAGGAAAACAAAAGCAAGAATGCAAGTGTCAACCAACAAATCTTGTATTTTCTTTGAACAAATAATTTTACTTTGAGGAAAGGAAACACAAATGAGAGCAAACAAAACAGGACTCTTGACAGAATAATACATCTGGATGCTTATTGAAACCTTATACAGTCTCTAAATTGATTTTGATAGCATTTTAGAAATGTATCAGTTGTCAATAAGTGTATAATGTATAATTCCTGGAAATAAAAAATGCCTACTATATATTGTCTCTTTCAAATTTTACGTACTATTATTCTTCTTATAAGAAAAACTTTTCAAAACTGGCTTAAAAGACTGATATAGCACAAGAAGAGCATTTTGAAATATCATGGCTGAGGGCTAGACACAAAGACGCATCTCTGGCAATGACAATGACTCTATAAACTAAATGCATGAGTCCAGGCTGATCATAATGTTTATCTCCAGAGGCACAGGAGTGAAAGTTCCAAGGTAGAGCTTCAGACATGAAAGGGAAGAAAGTTTGTAAATGATTAAGGCTTCCAGCCAATTCTTCCTTAATTGTAGTCTCAAGACAGACTGTGACCATTTCAGACTGTGATGATAATGAGAAGCATAATTATCCTTTTTTGCATGGCCTATACATAATTAAATTGAGTCCAATTCTCCTCTTTAATGCAAAATGGAAGGTCTTTCTTAACATGAGAAAATTACGCTTTGGGAAACCTTTATTACTATGCCTTTTGATTCAGAGATTGCCATTGCCTATAAAAGCCTTGATAATTTCCATAATATCATTTAAAGATATTCTGCCAAAATTTGTTCTGCCATTTGGGACTTGAATGTGTATGTAGTTGTAATTGAGATGAAGTAACGTAGAAAGATATTCTTTAAGGTTTGAAATCTTTAAGAGAGAATAAAAAAAATCATGTATCTACATTTCTCCATGTGTATATACACAGAGAAATTATTTCATTTCTAACCTTTACAATAAAACCTCCTGGGAGTGTAAACATTAATCTCTCTTGTTTGTTTACCATTACAGAAAACCAACTGTGGCATATATACAACCATACACACATACATGCACAAAGACCCTCCAGCCTTACACATACACACAAATATATATGCATATAAACATACAAAATGAAAGAGAATATTGTACAAATACTTATATTGAGAAAGAACCTATGGGACTGTGATAAACATCATGTTTTCTCTTTTTCTCCAATCTACATATACATAACCATAACATTTCAACTTTCAAAAGAAAATCAAGTCACTCAGTTACCAAGTATGGGGTTTTTTTAATGTTGAGAATTTGTACTTATTTATATCATATGAAACAAATGTTTCTAAAAACAAGCTAATTTTTAACATTTTAAATTTTCTATATTCCATTATAACAGCCCAGTAACAAATATAAGGAACAATCACATTTTTAAAATAGATATTACTTTCCAGTCATGCATTTTATATAGAATTATCTAAATCACCCTTTTATTTTAGCAAGGTAGTCAATGTAGGATACTTGTAAAGAGTAGTGTTTAACTGCAAGTTGCAAGGTATATGTTCCAAGTATAAATTGCAAGCTGTTCAATCTGTGTCATGATTCTCTTTGTTCTGTATCATATAGTAAGGGTACAGGAGTGGGGACATTTACTAATGACCAATTCTTGAGCAATGAATCAAGAGGTTACACAGTGTAAGGAAAAACTGGAGACATTAAAAACACACTTTTTTCCAACAACAGATGCTTGGTGACCTAAGGTCCTTCCAGGGCATCCAATCCTAAGGTTGTCTCACCAATTTCACGTACCATCTCAATGGAAAGAAAGTCATCAGTCATATTGTATTATTAGAGGGCATGTAATACATGGTTGAACAATAGCATGAAAAAGGAATGAATTTTTAAACACAAAACTTTATGATAAAGTTATTTTTTAAAAAATACTAAAATACATATGAATTCCAATTCTTCAGTAAAACCTGTTTTGATGTGGTTTAGAGAGAGAGAGTGCCACAGATAATGGCACTTGTTGCTCATATAGTAGAATTTCAGTTCCCAGGTACCATGCCAGATGTTTTGTGACCTCCTGAAACTCTAGCTCCAGGGGATCCACTGCCCTTTTCTTGCCCCCACACACCCATATGCACAAATCCACAGATACATAAATGAATAAATTTAAATCTTAAAAATCTCTTTTGCCTAAAAAAACCCACAGTTTATCAGCTGTGAAACATCCTTACTTTTCTTTTTCCTTCTGATTTTCATGTTATTATAAGCTTGGAGTATAAAATTTTAGAAGCACATTATAATATAAAGAGGCTGCATATAACCACTCATTTTATTCCCTTGCCCTCTGAATTAAAGATAACGAGTGTGAATTTTGTTTACGTACAGCTCTATTTATAATGCTGATATTATTAAACATACTTCAAGGAAACATAGCTGTGATAATGTCCTCCAAGGTACCAAAAAGTAGGACAAGACGACTACATTTTCTCACTTGGACTCATTGATGAAATTCGATTGTACAAGAAAATTCTAACTCTTAATCATATACATCCTCTCTTACTATTAAAGGAGGTCAATTCTTCAATATATTGGAGATTGATTTAGGATCCTAATTCCTGGTCAAAACAAAACAAAGTAATAATTTTAAACCATGATTAAGTCTTTCCAATAACTCTACTGTAAATTCAGGAGAAGAGTTAAGTGGTGAGCAAAAGTACTTTAATAACGGTTTCCCTACACTTAAAGAATAGTATACAATTCATTTCATTTAAATGTAGAATTGTCCTTCTTTCTAAAGGTTTTCTTTTGAAAAAACAATTGATGCTCATATATTTATTAAAATATTGTACATTATAATCTCAAAAAGTAAAAAAGAAATATAAACTTCTCCCTGTAGAAAAATTATAATTCATACTACAGTATTCTTTTAGTTGCCAGTTTGACAATCATACAAAATGCTATAAAATGTATTAAAATCACTCTAATATATTATAGTTATAAATACAATACAAGTTACAAACCAGAAGACTTTGATTTACTTTCTTCAATTTACAGCCATTTTCCCTATTCTTTTGTATGAGAGGTTTTATTTGGCTTAAATTTGCAAGTCACAATCTGTTTTTAATAAAACCGGAAGTTTTAAGTATTCGTTCGGGGTCAATGACTTTTAAAGCAGCAGGCATTGTGCAATGTATGCAATACCAGACTGGGAGGGTCTTCAGTGCAATTAGACAGTTGTCCTGTGCCCCCAAGTTATGTGTCATTATTGCACCCTTGATGATATAATGTCATGATCATTGATGCTGTTCTTAGGCTTTTATGATAGATGGTACTACTGATTTCATTTCTTTGTTGCTACATTCACAACATCACTGGATGCTATGAGAATTAGAGGATATTTGACATCAGTTCTAACTTGATTTCTGCATCCTGTGTATAATGTGTGCAATGTCTTCATCAGGAGGATATAATCATCATTTCTTAAGAAAAATCACATTTAATAGCAATACCCATGTTGTTTGGGGGGTATCTTATACACTCCTGACCAACAACTCAAAAAGAGAATTTACACTCTTAGATCTGGGTTTCTTTTATAGATACTCTATGGTTATGGTGGGGAGAAATACCACCACCCCTCGTGGTGTAACTTCGATTAATTTACCAAAAATTAATTTCTTTACCAATGTTTTTTTCAAGTACCCTTAGTGTTGTTTTTTTTTTTTTTCTCCTTAGCTCTTTGTGGAAGAGACAAAGTAAGTCCTGAGTGAATGTACATTATTGACATGAGTGCAGCCAATCAAAACCACAATGCCTTAGACTTAAGGGAATGGCAAATGTCTCCCAGGATCAAGTTCAGAAAGGTAACTGGGCCCCTATGGTAAAAGATTTATAAACACTTTACATTTACCTAAAGACAGTGTCTGCAGAAAATGTTTATGGTGGTTCCCTCTTCTGAGTAAAGAAGTCTCTTCTGAGACTACTCCAAGAGAGAGACCTCCTAACAAGATTAGATCATTGGCTGCCTCCTCTTCTTCATGTTGTATGTCATAAGTGTTGAATCTGCAGGTTACTCCTGGTATGTCTCCATCTCCATCAGAGCATGTGGCCCACCTGAGGTTGGTTTTTCTGTTCATGTGTCTGTGGTTTCTTTAGTTTCTATCAACCCATTTTGGCCAATGCCTAAATTGAGAAGACCACAGAGCCTCTATCTGTATTTCTTTTCACTCGGTTTACCATTTCCTCACTCATAGAGGCTAGATATTAATAGCCACACTTCTAGAGACTTTGTTTCTCAATACATATTTCTTACTGACTATAATACAAAATGAAACAAAGTTTTTACTACATTTTCATTTGTTTTATTGTGTAGCTTTCTGTGCCCAAAGAATAAGTTAATGATATTTTTATAGAAATCAAGAAAGTCAAACTAAGGAAGTTGTTTATATAATAGTGAGACTCTCTTTTTAATTAATTTAGTTTAATTTTCGTATAGCTATTTGGACGGCTAATTAAATTTTATCTTTCTTCAGGACATTCAAACTGCATAAAAATTTTCATCATGTATTTCACAAGTAAAGGTCATACATACTTGTGAGAAAAAAAACTGAAAATTTTTATGTTAGGAAATTAGTATAGTAAATTACATACTAAGGACACCTGAGTCTGTTTAATAAACATGTTTGAAGAAATAGTTGTTTTGGTTTCCTTGGTTAATGAACACTATTTCATTACTGGCTTAGTAACACAAAAACATGATCTTACTTACTGTATTATAGAAAATATATAAAAAACAACAATTGAGCCAGGGCTAAAGAACAACAAATAAAATATGAAAAAGAAGAAAGTGAGAACTCAAAAAAAAATTGCACTAGACAAATTTTGAGGCAGATGTAATTAAATTAGGGACAAGCTGTGTAAATAGAAGTTATGTTTCCATTGACCAGCTGAGATTTATTTCTGTTTTCACTACTACCCATGATGACAATAATTCCAATCCTACACATAAAATTGAAATGACCCCTTCATTAACTGTAACCCCACTATAATAACAGAAGAAATCATTAAGTCATTGGAGAGTATGAAGTTGTTTGAATTTGGTTTTGGATTCTGTTCACTGACTAGTTTGACATTGGCAACTCTTGATATTCAAAGAAAGGATTTATTCATAATGCACTTAAGTCTATGAAGAGAAGCTCTGGGAAGAGCAGCTTCTAGTTAGAAGCAGAATTAGATACTGATTGCAAATTGGAGTATGAATTACTAGACAGATATAAATTTTCAGCAGTTTTGAATCGATGTCAGTTTTTCAAAACTTTTAGTTATTGCAGAAAATAAAAGTTTTAGTTTTTTAATGTTCTTGGCCTATTGCTCAACTTTATAGAATGTGTGGTGGATTTCCTTTTTATGCTAATTTTTTTTATTCTTGAGAATTTACATACATACAAAATATGATTTAATCCATCACCAAAATTTCCCCTTTCAACTCCCTAAATATATCACTCAAATTTCACCAAAGAACATAAGAACTGAGTGAAAAACAGGACTGCTGTGAAAAGCAATCTTCTGGACGTTGCTGCCCTCTAAGCCTTCAGTTGCCAGGCTTCTTGAGCTTCTGTATTCCCACAGTCATTGCTAGGCTTCCTTATCTCCCAAGAAAAGGGGACTGCAGTATGTGCCCATTCCGCAGCCCCACAATACAAGATGTCCGGTCTGCAGCCCATGATGCAGGACAATCAGACACAATAGGGAGTTGAGTCAAGCAGGAACTCAGTTTATTATTGTGAGCATCAGCTTATTTAGCTTCAATGACATGGTGTGATATGGAGGTACCTTCATCCAATGAGAGGCACCCAAGCCCTCCCTCTGAGTGGAGGGGCATCTAGGTAATTTTTGCTGTCTCATCCTCAGTCAAAGTCAAGCCAGGCTTTTCTCTGTCCTACAGGCCTCGAAGTACAGGCCCTGAGATAATTTTCGCCCAGCAGACTTTACATGATGATTAAGCTCATGAACCTCGCCATTGTGGTCACAGACATAAGACCCAAACAAAATCAAGTTAGCCAAAATTCAGCATAGGTCAGGAATGTGCTCTTTTGATTCCATTCTTTTATAAGGAGTTACTTATTGGCAGTTGATAGCTGTGATAGGGGAGGGAGGTTGTGTTAAAAATGTGGCTGCCAAAAAATTTATCATGCTCCAGTGGATGTCCAATGTGTTCTTATATTCATCTATTTCATAGGTTTTCTGGAGAAACAAAGGATACAAATTTCACATTGAGAAGGTGGAATGTATAATGTCTGTTAAGTCATGTAAGTATTTGTTATAGCAGCAATTAAGGATGGACAAACTAGCCAATATGATGTGAAGCAGTACTCAAGATCTACTAGATATAATATATTGATATATGGAACTTGATATTCACAGCCATCTCTCATTAAGAAACTCTACTTGACATAGTTCTAAAAGTTGTATTTATCCTGCACCCTTTGCTCTGCCATTGCTTTCTCTTAGTGATCTGCTTTTGAAATGCAATCCTCTCCTATTCTCATCTTGCTGTCAATTTTGAAATTTTTTCATACAGTAGGGATATACCTCTTGCCACAACTTATGTTTTTGACTAATCCCTGATTTTATGATAATACACCTCCTTGATATTTCCCATTCCTCTACTTACTCTATATGCTTTTTTCATGTGCCCATGTTTTGTTCCTTTCTTTTTTTCTTGTTCTTATTAGAGCTTTAGAAACAATCAAGCAAAACCAAAGCTGATTAGACTTCCATCTACATGCCTTCACATTTCCTACTCTAATGACTTAATGGCAAGAAGATTGCACAATAATTAAGGAACTAAATTGTCTTGGGATGCTGATATGAAGCTCACTGTCCTACAGGGATTATTTTTAGAACCTCCCCCAAAGTCAAGTTGTTCTTACTTTCTGTTTTTCGAATTACATGTTGATGTGGGAAAATAAACCAAAAAGATATATTATTTAAAAATTTTGTTTTTATATATTACTATTTTGGGAATTAGGAATATGAACTGTCACTTATTTCTCTCCATCTGATCTCCAACTGAGTGGGTTGTATTCGTTTAGTGACTTGATTTAAATAAGACATACAAAGGCTTCATTCAAATAGTGATTCGGAAACAGAAAACAAGAAGGCTCTACTTACTTGAATGATATCATATGAAATTTAAAGATGACCCAGTAAACTAGACAGTGAAAAATTGTGCCTCAGAACACCCAAGAAAAGAACAATACTATAATTTCCTTAATTAACATGCCTGAATTCAAAGCAACATCAGTTCAGCTATACCAACTGTATTTCTCTAAATGAGAACTCAGTACTAAAAATGGTGCTGCTTTTATTGATGTTTAAAGATTTTATGGTCTAATATTATTATCACCATTTCTTGTTTAATGTCTTTCATTTTACCTAAATGAATTACTGGCATAAATTCATAAATCAGCAGATGGGTTTCAATTTATTATTATTTGTATATATTTACTCTTAAAAAATCAAACCTTTAAGTTAAATTATGCAAAATGTGAGATCATATTTTAAAATATGGATCACCTACAATTATGTGTTACAAAGAGATTTATTCAGTCACATTTCACAAACAGGAAATTAAGATAATTAAATAGACTTCTGAGTCATTTTCCTTGCTTTTTATCTTCTATTACTCAGTTTTTCATATTTATTATCTTCTTTTGCAGTATATCACTGTTTTCTCAGACAATGAAGAGCATTTCTACAACTGATCCAACTCTTTAGATCTGACTCAGTATAATAACTTGTGTATAAAACTGTCATATCCATGAGACAACATAATACTTAAAAATATCCATTTCTTTGACTTTTTTCTCTATCTTCATTGATGAACACAAATTTTGGCATAAAAATGTGGTCATAATTGTAGAACAGTAGAAAAAGTATATGGTACTGGATTATTCTATCAACAATTTGATAAAATACGCTATCACTTAATATTGCATAATTCTTTGCCCTATTTTATTTCAAAGAAATGTACTGACAATTGATTACATATTATCAGTTGAAAAACAAGGCTACATTTCAGAATATATTTTAAAAATAAAATAATTTATCTCAAATCTGTAACCTTATTATTATTACAAAAGTCATGAATAATTTTACCTGGGACATGGTTTACTGTTTCAAAGATTGAAATATGCTTTATAAAAGCAAATGAAAGTGATATTTGGATTATATGTACTCAGAAATGGTGTTCATATTTTGACACAGATACAAGACCAAGTTTCATATTTGAGAGGATTTTATATTATAACATTTTGTAATTTGACTATTATATTCATTTTCATTTATTGCAATAACACAATGTTCATAAGTGAACATTTAGTAACATGAGGTTAAAAATCATGTTTGACTACTTTAATATATGCAAACAATGTTGTTCTACTGATTTTTCTGTGTATTTCTCATACAAATATCATTGATATAACAAAGGGGTTTTTATATTTGATTCAGATATATATCAATTTATATAGTGAAGTAATAATTTGTTTCATCTTATGAATCTTAGAAGATACTCAATATATTGTGTAACTTAACCATCTAAAGATTACCTGAAATATATAAACTGTTAAGCTACTGTTTACAGTCAGTTTTGTACTTCCTATATCCCTAACATATTTATTGGAATAATTTTAATGGGAACAATATATATCCATTTGATATATTTTTTGAGATCAGTGTCAAACTTGAGAAAAAATTGGAGAAACAATGTATTTATTGGACTAACTACTTATATAGTAATAATGGTTTCTATAACTTTTCTAGTCAAAGACAGCTGCATTAGCAAAATATTTATCCTCAGTATGGATGAAAAGAGTCACAAAAATTACATCACTGTAGCACATCACAAAACTTATTATTGAATGGTTTCTAGTCCACAAATATTGAAATTGTGACATCAATATTCAGCCTACAGGCCCACAGTGTCCAGAAGACTTTTCCATGAAGCAGGAAATTTTAAAGACAGTTCTACCTACATTGGCCTTTGCCAGTCACTTTCTTCTGTATCCTGCAGAATGTCTTGCAGACTCTTTCATGAAACAGGAACCCCAAAGGACCATCTCATCTTTAGGCAAGTTCAACAGTCATTTCTCTGCAGGTCCTGCATGTCAAGTGAACCAGTCCAGGAAAGAACAGTTTCTTGTCATATGGTTAACCAACTCCATAAAGACCCCTTTCAATGCCTATCACCCTTTTGAAGTAGCTTGGTGCTGCCAGGAGCAGATGTGTCTCATTGTTATGAAAAGTCTTAAGTCCTTAAACATTTTAAACACCGTATTCTAAAATTCTCTGAAAGATTTGAAGAATACATATCTAGCTTAAATATGTATCTTTACATCCAGAAAATCTTACTAACATGACTACAAGCTTGCTCTATCTTCCGAATGATCAACGATTCTTTTATTTCCCATGTTCTGTAACAAGAGATGTGTAAGAGACCCTCCAAAACTCATGCTTAGTTCTGTTGGACTGTGTTGATGTGATAACTATGTTAAGTCCTTTTCCTGGGAAGACTATTACTAGTCATACTAAAGAAATAGGACCCAGGAAAAGAGAAGTCAGAAATAGATCTAAGAAATCATTCTATTGAAGTCCAGCTTAATGATATCTTTGATTTTTCAAAATTGTTCACTGTGTTGTTTGATAACTGAAATTTTCTCCTTTAAAGTAAAACACATTTTAAAGCAGGTTTTAAAACTGAATTAAAAATCAGATATTTAAATTTTTATTTCTAAAAAAACTCCTATTATATTAAATGGCATAATTGACTAGGGTTTTATTCCATAGGGTCCAGAAGTTAGCATAATTACAAAAGGAGAGAGTTTAAATATGAATAAAATTCTTCCTTCAAAAATCATTGTCTCTGATAGCACCATAGAGAGAAAACAACAGAGAGAAGTGTAAAATCTCTAATTTCTGACCAACTGATAATGGAATACTACAGAAGTGTTTAGTGATGTCAGAGATATCTAGGTATGACTGTTTATTGTAGCAAGCTATCCTGTTCAACCTGCTTTTTGCAAGTGTATAAAATGTTGAGATAGATCCCTCTTTTAGGGGCTTATTTTAACTTTATCTTGTGAGCATGCTCAAGTAAATCAAATTAATAAATTTGGAAGCACACAATAAAAAATAATTTTGCTGAGATTTTATTCTGAATCAAGGAGTTAGTGAAATGATTTAAACGTGCTGGTACCTACTACTTCTCAAGCATAGAAAAATTAATGATGTATAAAACTAGATTTTACCATTTACAAATCTGAATCTGAGGCTGTTCAGGGGCCAGTAAGTCAAAAATTTTATGTTCAAATGTTATTTAGTTTGAAGTGCAATAAATCTATGCATTTTATGTAGTAGAGAACTAAAAGGAAACTGCAGAGTAATTATTTTTGTGACCATGAAATGGCATTGGATGTGACCTAACTTGTAATTATGTGAGCTTTACATAGAATGAAATGTCATTACTCATCTAGTGTTGAATGTTAAAAACATTACATTTACTCAACTAGAAAACCAGGAAAATTCTTATAAGAACACTTGGAGACTGAATTTTAAGTAGTTTGCAATATTCGTCAAAATGTCTCTAAACAAATTTTTTCCTTCTAATATACAGTGTTTGTTAAAGAATCAAAGGCTTCTAAGGGAAACTTCGGATATTTGAAATAATAAGTTAAGGGTCAAAATGAAAATAAGACAGTGAGTAGATGACAAGTGTATCACCTATTTTTGTTGTGATTAGGGGAACCCTGTCTATGGATTAAGAATAAAATGGATGTTCTCAGAAATTCTGTTTCTATATTTAACTTCCTAAATATAAAAATCATATTATATGCAGCATGTGCATTCATTGTATGCAAAATTAGTAATTTATAAGCATCCCTGTATGTTACTCCTGTCATACAACTTTTTTTTATATCACTATGATAAGAAATAAATGATTTTTAAAATACTACTATTCACAGAAATATTGTTTTTTTTAAAAACAATCTAATTTGGGCAGACAAAGATGCCTCAAACAGTGATGATGCGTGTCATCAAGTCTTGAGATCATATGCTCAGTCCCTGGAACACACATAATGGTCAAAGCAGAGACTCAACAATGTTATCTCTAATCTCCAATTGTAGCTGTAACATATGTTCCCACAAATACATCAATCATCCACACACAAAAATACATTCATTCAACTTTAAAGTAGTTTGTTTATTAAAAGGTTTTGTTGTATTTACACTAAATGTATAAAAAATTCAAACATCATTGAAAGATACATTTCTGGTATCAAAAACTTAGAACTATTCTTTGAAAATGTAACAGATATCCTAGGAAATTTTTTATTTTAATATATCTTATTATTTATTGATTGATTGATTACCATTTAGTATATTTTTTAAGTTACCACAAGGTAACTCTGGATTAAGTCTACATGTCTTTTCAGAAAATATGATGTTTGAGTTTAAACATTAAGTCAGAACCAACAAAACTTTGTTGGGAAAACTCCTGAAATAGCATAAATGACAAAAATACATGATCAGAATGAAATTTAAAGTGCATTAAGCTCAAAAGCCATCTGACTAAAACCCTAGTTTCCTTTCATTTTCATTGATTGTAAAAGTCTACTCAAAGCATTGTTCTTTAAGGAGAAGCAGGTAGCTGAGACTTATTTATAAAACTGTCATAGCTTGGAAATCATTATCTTAGTTGGTTTTCAGAGTCTTGGAAACTATGAGCTTTTTTTCTTATAAAGGATGTACAAAAATAAAACAAATAGCAGAGTGCTATTTTATGATAAACATCTAATGTTTCCTCATCTCTTTCATTCATAATAAATTAATAACAAACTAATTTTACACATGTTAGATAATAGATGGTCCTGTAGGATGTATCAGCTAGCAAAAGCACTGGGCCTGAAGCCTGATGACCTAATTCCTAGGTCAAGAGTTTGGAAGAACATAACTAACTCCAGTAAGATTCTCACTGATGGACACACAGGTCATGCAATGCACATGCATATATAGAAACTTACACACTAAATGAACACATAGATAAAGCAGTAATTCACATTAAAAATATTAGATATGTCACATGATGTTTTTATCACCTTATCTTACATATTTTAACTGCTGTTTTGTATAATGCATATAAATCTCAGTTCATTTTGTTTTTCACACAAATTATGGCAGAAAACACATTTCTCTATAAAAATGAGGAAAATGTTTTTAAGTTCCTGCTGTTTGCTATTATCAGTTCTTTTCACTTGAAGAGCATATATTAAAATTTTTGGATGAGAGGGAAAGGACTAGATATACATCACAAATCTGTGTGTTTTCTTTCCACTTTGGGACTAAAAGTCATTTTCATGAACTGCAATCTGTATTTTTCACACTTAGAGTTTAACTAACATGAAATGCACTTTTATATTATTCCCCTTGGGCACAGAGACTGCTCATTCGTTTTTGGCCAACCAGACTCAAAATAATCACACAGAAACTGTATTAATTAAAACATAGCTTGTCTAATCACTTAGGCTTATTGCTAGATAGCTCTTATATCTTAAATTAACTCATTTGTATTAATCTGTGTATTAACATGAGGTTGTGGATTACCAGGAAGTTTCTAGGCTCACATCTTTTTTTTTCCAGCAGCTACATGGCATCTCCCTGACTCTGCCTAGTCTCTCTCTACATTTCTGGATTTTCTACTTGGCTTTATTCTGTATAGACATTGGACAAAGCAGTTTCTTTATTAACTGATGACAATAAAACATACAGATGTTTAACACTGTGTTAAAATTGCTTTCTGTTTAACATTTGTTTGATTCAACTTTTTAAATATTATGGCCTACCAGAAACCTACCAGAAAAAAAAAATCCCCTAACTTCAGTAGGCATGCAAACAAAGAGTAGTAAATGTTCATTGGGAACCAATTTCTCTGGAACCTGAGCTATTATATGTAAAGTTAAAATATTAATACAAAGACAAGTTCAGTAAGCTGCTATATATAAATTATCTTTTTTTCTCTCAAATTTCTTAAAATAATGCACTCAGGATAATGAACAAAAATTCAAAAACTAAGAAGAAATTCTAGATCTAAATATTCACTAGTGAATCTGAAAACATATTTTCCTTAAGAAGTTGGGGGTAAAAAACTTGCAAAGTTATTTGTATAATTCTTTGATAATCTTTCCAAAGTTCAATTACTAAGCTGAATGAAAGAGAAAAATTCTCTTTAGTTTATTGAAAGCAATCAATAGTTGCTAGGGCAAGTAGAATTCCATGTAAATATTTAATGCAAAGCTCTCTTCAATTTTTAATTGTATTTTCTAGACAAGTATTAAGGCTACCTCTTCCACATGCATTTTATCAGATTTGCTTCTTTCTGCAATTTGGAGTATAAACAAAGAAGACCAAATTCCTACTTAAGTGAGTGTGGCCAATAAGACATTCTCCAATAGATCACAGAACTAGATTTAATTCATTTAGCCACAATTTATGTGTGACATATTTAAAGTATAATGTCACTTCTAAATTTCCTAACATGTGCCAATTTTGACAGGCAGTAGCAAAAATAGAGTAGTGGAAAAGCCTTGGAGGTTTCTACTCTATGTGCATATTCTTGTTATATCCTCATTTATTATAGATTAAGAGAAACATTTTTTAAAAAGTTGTATGTTTATCTGAGAATGTGGCTATAAAAATAATGGAATACCCATGCACATGTGTGTGATTAAATATAGTATAATACCCACATATCTGTGTATATACTGGTAGTTTCAGTGCTGTTACCAAGATTAAAAATATTCAAAGATGATGATGATGCCCCATCCAGCTATCTCTTCTTCATATCTCATATCCAGCTTATGACTTCTTCTAGAGCAGATCTAATCAACTGAATCATTTGTATCAAATATCATATATTTAATATCTACTATCTCCTTGTCTTTGATGGATAGGGAGATGTTTACCTTCACATGAGGGACAGAGCATAGTGTCTAAGATAAGTAGTGGATATTTAGATTATATCATGTTTTTTCACCTTCTGAATAAAATTGAGGATATTTTTCATATTTTGTCATCCAGTTTAAAAGCTTTGGAGTATGTGCATTTTTAAGTAGCCATAAAGTAGATGTTTGGATGTACTCTGCAGAAGGTTCTCTCAATGGAGTTCCTTCCCTGTCATTGTTATTTAAATTCAGTAGCATGAACCAAGGGCCTAAGTCATGTCACTACTATTTATGTGGTTAAGTAAATTCTAGTGACTATTTTGGGGTAAAACTAGATTGATTTCAATCATTGCTAGGCATTCAGAAAAGTTAATGTTAACGATCAAGGGCTCAGGTGAGAATATGCATCTGCTAGTTGAATTTACTGGATTTAGGGTTTAGTAAGAGTTCTTACAGAGCCTCTGATTTCTGTAGACACAAATTCGGACTTTATTTTCAATACTCTCTTACTAATTCTTTTTAGGTGTATGTATAATAATATTAAGAATATATTTATACATTTTCCAAACTCATAGTTGAGGTTCTTTTATGTTATCCCTAGCTCTTTCAGTGCAAGCTATTTCTTTTGATATTGCTTGGCTTTCTTTTAAAGTTTTTAATTGAAATACAATGGAATATAGTATAATATATATTATATCCTGCTTTATCCTCTGGCTCCTTCTGAATAAACATTCCCCAACTACTCTCATGTCCTCACCTACTCTCAAGTTCATAGTGTCTTTTGTAATGGATATAATTCTTATATTATACCAACATGAGTTATAATTACATGTTATTGTCATATACATTCTAATTACATGCAAAATATGTATGCCTATTCACAAATATACCAATAGAACTTACTTTATCCTGTATTATTGCTTGGGAACATAAGGTTTCATGCTGATCACTCTGCATTGGACTGGTAAGTCCCCTAAGCAATATTATAGTACATGAATATATAGTTATGTCTTATTCATTACTTTGTTAGGAATTTTGAGATAGGCTGACATGTAGTCAAATTAATTGATATGAGGAGAGTGCATAGTCCACCGTTCAATATAACTGAGAAGATCTCCATCATTTTCTAGAAATAATAATGAAACACACTCATGCTTTCATCCCCTGTAAGCTCTGTCCATGTCCTCTGTCTGAGTTGCTGATGGGACTGATGAAAATATTTCTTCTTAAGAATCATAAATATTGCTTGGAAAATTTGATCGAAGAAAAGTCATTCTGTATCATATACTGGGAGTCGAATATCAGATGACACTTTGGGTCCATGAAAAGAACTTAATTGTTGGCAAAATCTTGTACTCTATTTCTATTGGTGTTTCTATCTTGAATAACAGAATTTCTTTATTTATGTCCTATATACAACTTGAGATTACTTTTAAGAAATTTCATTCTTTATAATAATGAAGCTTATCACAATTGCTTAATGTAAATTAAGAACAAAGGAAATTGTCAAGAAATTTTATATACTAAAAAACCCCAGGAGTATATCAGTTTAGAAAATATAATCTAATTTGCATATTCTCTATAATGATATTAGTAAGTATATTTTAGGTTGAAATCCAAAACTGTACAGTCTACAGTTTCTTGATGTATGAATTCTATGATTTTTGTATTTGTAATGTAAAGTCACTATTACTTACATTACCCCATTTATCATAGAATTATTTTATACTTGTTTCAAATTCACAACAATTAATAAATAATCTATTGAGTTTTATAATGTGTGATTTATGCCACTTTGCTGTTATTTAAAATTAGGTGAGATTAAATTTAGCATCAATTACAAAAATTATCATGTACAAGGTTTAATTCGGAGATGAATCCAGTGTAACTATAATGGAAAGGGACAGAAAAATAGAAAATAAGTTCAATCATGAAGACATTATATGCTTGTTTCAGTATATTACTGATGTGGATTCCTCTCTGTTTGCTGTGAGTACCATTGAATAATAATTAAATAAAACTGCCTTGGGCCTGCCCAGGGAATAGAGCTAGGTGGGGGAAACCAAACTGAATCTGGAAAAAAGAAAAATTACTTAGTGTGAAGCCATGTATTCCCTCTGGAGCCAGATGCTGTGAACTCTACCCCTCAAGACACAGCCTCATGGCAAGACACAGATTAATAAAGATGGGTTAAATTAATATCTAAGTGTTAGGTCTGGAGAGATGGCTCAGAGTTTAAGAGCACTGGCTGCTCTTCCAAAGGACCCAGGTTCAACTCCCAGCACCCACATGGCAGCTCATAACTGCCTGTAACTCCAGTTTCAGGGAATATGACACCTTCACACAGACATAAATATAGGCAAACCCCCAATTTACACTGAATGAATTAAAAACAAAGAGTTAGCCAATAAGAAGCTAGAGCTAATAATGGGTTAAGCAGTGTTTTTAATAATATAGGTTCCTTGTGAAATTTCGGGTCTGAGATACTGGGCAGCCAGGAAACAAGCAAGCACCCTCCTTGCTACAGATTACTGGAAGTTGATTCCACTATGGCTTTTTGGGATATGGCATAGACCCTGTCTTACCCCAGAATGCAAAATCATAGCTTTTTCTATTAATGCAGATTTATGCAATGGAAGCTTTCAACATGGTGCTAATGTAAATAGTCCTCTTAAATCTCTTTCCCACAACTAGTAAACTTACAGAAATAATTTAAGACTAATTATTAAATATTAGGTATCCTTTAATTACTACCTTCCTTATAATTGTTCAAATATGTTTGTCTTCATTTGGAATCTGGCTTCCATGAGATTCCATTTATACACCACTCATATTGAAACCCATGAGTTTTGTCTACAGAAATGAACTTGGATCTGGAAATGTATGTGTAGTATTGTAGCTTTACTTCAGTAGTACAGTATATATGAAACTTGTTAAGATTCTGAGATACATTCCTAGTGTTCAAAACATATATGTACATGAATATTATTGACTGCTTTTCTAGAGGATTTTTGTTTGTTTGTTTGTTTCTTTTTTCAAGACTTGGTTTCTCTGCAGTTTTGGAACCTGTCTTGGATCTAGCTCTTGTAGACCAGGCTGGCCTCGAACTCACAATGTTCCACCTGCCTCTGTCTCCCAAGTGCTGGGATTAAAGGTGTGCTCCACCACCACCCAGCTTTTTAGAGGATTTATGTTATAATGGATTTTTTTCTCATCTCTTCCTGATTTGCTTAATTTATATTGCTTGTTATTAACAATACTGATTTTTTCTTTTCCCATCTCCGAATCTACCAAAGAAAAATAAAAGAGGTGCTACTTAACCTCAGTATTTATTTTTTTTTTGTGTGTGAAACAATTATTCTACATGTATTTTCCTTCCTTCCTTCTTCTTCTTCTTCTTCTTCTTCTTCTTCTTCTTCTTCTTCTTCTTCTTCTTCTTCTTCTTCTTCTTCTCCTCCTCCTCCTCTTTTCTTTCTTTCTTCCTTTCTTCCTTCCTTCCTTTCTTTCTTTCTTTCTTTCTTTCTTTCTTTCTTTCTTTCTTTCTTTCTTTGACAGGGTTTTATTGTGTAACAGTCCTGAATGTCCTGGAACTCACTCTGTAGAAAAGGCTGGTCCTTAAATCACAGAGATACACCTGCCCCTGCCTCCCATGGTGTGGGAGAATTGTCTGTGTTCTGTCAATCATGTTTTAAATAAACACTGATTGACCAGGCAGGAGGTAAAGGTGGGAAAACCAGACAGGAAGTAGAAATGATGTAAAGAGAACAGGAGAACTCTGGGAAGGAGGAAGTTGATTCCTCCCTCTCCTGCCCAGACAACCAAAGCAGCAGGATGTGATCTGCACCACTGAAAAAAGGTACTGAGCCACATGGCTAACATAGATCAGAAAAATGGGTTAATCAAGATGTGAGAGTAAGCCAGTGAGAGGCTAGAGCTAATGGACTAATCAGCTTTGTAACTTACAGAGATCTCTGTGTTATTTCTTTGGGGCTTGCTGGCATGGGGTACTGGGCGGGACAGAAACCAACAAACAAGCAGGCCTGGCTTCCTTCATGTTACACTCCCAAGTGCTGGTATTAAAGGTGTGCACTATAACCACCTGTCTTGGCTTATGTACTTTCTGTTGATTAACTTTTAGACATCAATCATGTGTCATACTGTGGTGTACAATAATCAGATAATGAAGCTCACAATTCTCAGGTCAAGTTTGTTTGATGAGCACGTAAATGATTTATATTTATAAAATAAGAGGTTCCATATTTTTGTTGGGTTATTTTTTTTTTGTAGCAATTATATACACAGTGATACATATCATCCAAACATTATATAGCAATCTTTTTTAGATTAAAATATCTCATTTTGTAATGAAGCTTTGTAAGACTTATGTTGTTAGAGGGAAGATGAAAAATAGGTTATATTAAGAAAGACTGTTCATAGTTAAAACAGAAGATTTTCTGACCAGCCATGCATTGGGGCTGAGTAGGCTTTGAAGACATGAGATGTTTATAGCTAGATAAAATTACAGGACATCCCAAGGGCAGGTGAAATGATCAATACTGAAGGGCAACTCATTAAACTAAGGATGTAGAAAACTCAACTTGCTTCATGAAGTAATCCAAATTGAGCAGAATCACTAGTGCCCTTCACAAGCATACTTAGTTGTAAAAACTACTGAAAGAAACTCTTACACCAGTGAGCTTCCTGGAAGAACCAGATCAACCCAACAGCCTGAAAGAAGCAAGGAACAACCTAGTTTCTTTTAAGAAGCTTAAACCAACTTAGCACATAGAAAGGACACTCGTAAAATTATTGATCTGCCTTTAGGTTTTAAGTTTCTTGAGCTGCTACACATGATTGGTGATCCAGGACACCTGAGTCATTTCTGCTTTTGTAAGAAATTTCTCATGACCACTCCTCCAAGTGACCCTGGTAAAACTGAAGTTGATTTTGATAGTATCCATACTTTGATTCATTGATCTAGCATGAGTAAATGTATTTGTCATGTCTCCCTAGAAAGAGTGTCACAAAATACTATGTAATTCACCAGAAATTGCCTAAAAAAGACCAAGTTCTCCATATTTATGTTTCTCATATAGTTTCAATGATACACTCTCTTTTCTACAGTAACTTGGCATTCATTAAAATCATCTATTGAGAGACAGCAGAAAGATAAATAAACACTCTCTGTTCAAATATTGCTACCTGATTTTGATGCTCAGAATCCTTGTAAAATGTAGAATGATAGGGCAGACTAAAATGTTGTCCTGGCTTAGCATAGGTGTCACAGTATATATGAGCACACACACATACACACACAAACACATACAAATAAAAAAATCATGTATATATTTATTATTGACTTACTAGATATCAGAATAAAGTTCTATTTCCACACACACCTTCCTTGTCATTGGGCAGTATATACCTCTAGACTATTTTAGGAACTGCATTGCTATAGGGAATACATTGATTTTTTGACAGAGTTACAATCACCCCATAAACAATTATTTTGTACTCTGTCAGGCAGTACATAATGTGTGATTGTCTCACTGTTGGTGATAATAAGTTTCATAAGTTGAATAAGGTGGTAACTCTCACCTCTCTCTCTGGGAAAGGTTCATTTACACCTTTTTAAAGTAAGAAATATTCTGTAAAATGATGCTTTGAAATTGTCGCAGATGATGCTTCCATTTTGTATGCATCTTTGTAACACTAATCAGACAGCCATTGTAAAGAACAAAAGACCTTTATATTCTGCTATTATAGTCTAGGTGGAGACACCTGCTTCTTCTGAAAACTGTCACCATCTACTTCTGGTGCTGCACACAAACACCTTCAGCATCATCAATGACTGCGAACTCAATTTACCTCCTTCCTTACTTTAGAGAGCCTTGTTTCTTTATGATAAATAATTTCACTAGGATAACAGAATTTCAGGGAACAATATACATAAAAATTTTAAATGTTATGTCTGGCCTATGAGGTCCTTCATAGCTTGTCCTCTGTTCTATTCCATTTGCCTGTTTCCTAGTGGATATAATATTATTTGTACTTTGGGTATTTCATGTCTTATTCATCTTGCCAGCATGTAGCTCTTTACTTTTAATCTTACATTTCTCTTGCTTGTGGTTCTAGGTCTCTAAATGTAATTGGAGAAGAATACAAACTGACAGTTCAATTCAAATTTTCGTTCTGGCACACATGGCTACTAGCATTTTGGATGGCCCTTAGAAAGCATTCATCATGTATGTGGTGAATTAATTACTGAATTAATAAATTTGTGTTGGATGTCAACGTTTCTTATACTAAGACTTGGTACGGTGTAAAAGTTACATTTTCTATAAAGAATAAAAGATTTCTGCACTTCTTAATTGAATAACTGAATGTTATCCTTACGAAAAAGAATAAAATCCTCCTTTTCAGAAAACATTTTTAATAACTATTATGAAATTAAAATTTAATAATAAAATTTGAGTGCACTTATTTTTAGTTTTGGTTTGTTTTTGTAACATGGTGTAATAATGTTTTTTGAAAGGTAAAATATTTAGTTATTTAAAGTAATGAATTATACATTATTAATTGGCTTATTTTTAATAAATTTAAAATTATTCCATAACAGTACAAAATCTGCAATTATTAATTTTGAAAATATGCTATAGCAAAAATATTTAAATGCATGCCCAACACCATATAAAATTAGGAAAGTAAGCCGGGCGGTGGTGGCGCACGCCTTTAATCCCAGCACTCGGGAGGCAGAGGCAGGCGGATCTCTGAGTTCGAGGCCAGCCTGGTCTACAAGAGCTAGTTCCAGGACAGGCTCTAAAAACTACAGGGAAACCCTGTCTCGAACCCCCCCCCCCCCCAAAAAAAAATTAGGAAAGTATGTGTAGTCATACAAGAATACTCATGAAAGTAGAAGAGAGCACAAAAGAAAATATAAATAAATTATTTCTGTGTTAAGAGTTTCTTTTGTTGTATAAAGCACCATTACCAAAAGCATCTTGGGGAGGAAAGGGTTTGCCCTTGCTTACATGTTTCTATCACCATCCATAATGGAGAGAAGTTAATGCAAGAATTTCACCTTGAATACAGAGGCAGGGACTGAAATAATCTTGCTAATAGCTTGATCATTCTGCTTTGTTACAGAATTAGGGACCATCAGTTCATGAATGGTACCCCTCACAGAGACCTGGCCCTATTAGAAGTCTAATCTTAAGGACACATTTTCTTGATGAAGATTCCTTCTTCCCAGATGACCCTAACTTGTGTCTAGTTGCTGTAATAACTACCAAGAACAATCATAAAAGTTGATTTTCAAAAATATTTTTCTGCTTGCTTCCCTTTGGGATAACACATGTACTCCTGAAAGTTTTTCAAACTTAATCCATTTGGAGATTAGCTGAAGTTTGAATAGTCAGTTTAATATCAATTATGATTACAAGCAATTCCTTCCATTATAATACATGAAAATATTAATATATTACTCCTAGTTAATAGGAAGTGCTATCTATACATTTTCAAGTCGTTATTCTTTTTGATCATCACAAAATTGTTTGATTTTGAATTTTGAGTGTAAGAGACAATAATTGAAATAATATTTTTGCATAGTCTTATTTATCTTTTCCTACCTCTATTCTTGATTTAAAAAAAAAGGATTGAAGCTTATAAACTATGAGATGGTTAAGAATATTTTGTAAATATTTACAAATTCATGTACTTACTGAACATGTTTAACTGTAAACTGTTTATGCCTTCAGAATTCCTCAGTGTTCAGTTTTGTGGATTTGAGTGGGAAAATACCACCCTTGAGCAAACAGCACAACCACTAGGTGGTAGTATATACTTTTGTATTTTGCAAAGTGTACTTAATTTTAATTCATTCTTTCAAATATTTTTCTTAAGAATGATGGTCGTTTACTTGAAGAACAAATCTGAACAGTGTTATGCTTGTATTACTGTAAAATATTTATTTGAAGATTTTATAATTTATATAATTTGTATTTAATGTGCTATTATATTGTAAGGGAAATTATTGATCTAATCTCATGTTTTTAGAAATTTTGCTGTTCAAAAATACAAACATGGTAAATTTCTTTAAATAATAATAAGGTTGTTTTATCATGATATAATAAAGGTTTTTTTCTATTTTTGCCCCATTTATGTTTTAGATATTAAATTTTCTTGTCCTTCAAAAGTCCTTT
This sequence comes from Arvicola amphibius, assembly GCF_903992535.2. Taxonomy (NCBI): domain Eukaryota; kingdom Metazoa; phylum Chordata; class Mammalia; order Rodentia; family Cricetidae; genus Arvicola; species Arvicola amphibius. The sequence continues at coordinate 14,891,305 of NC_052056.1, forward strand.
TCAGTTGAAAAGAAAATATGAGTAGTTTGTTTTATTTTGTTCATGCTCTTTGACAAAGGTAGATTTTTGTGTAAGAATTCACAGGTGGCAGAAATGTAAATTCATAAACAAATATTTTAAATGAAATGTTCTTGGGCATTTACATCTTTACTTTGATTCCTAATTCAGATAAACTTCTGTGAAGATGAGATTAACTAGATGCTTTTGTCAGTAGACAAACAAATATCAAAAGCTTTATATAACTTGTTGAATCTCTACTTTTTCAAATTGTTCTGGAGGTCAACCAAGAAAATATTATAGTTTATTATATTATAAAGTAAGTAAAGAAACAATTCAGCTTTTTAAAATTTGTCTCTGCATAAGGCTTGAAGTTCATAAAGCATATTTGAAGGATTATTTTAGAATATTTCTGAAATGCTATGGGGGAATCCAGGTAATGGGGGTTTTGCTTAGATACACTGCATTGGCATACATACCAAAGGCCTTAGTTTGATTCCTTTTTCTGTGGGAAAATGCATTCCAAAGAAAGTGTACAGCACTTTAGCTATGACGATTTTCATAACAGTCTTGTTATTAAGACTTGACATTCATTTTATACCTTTGGGATAGATATACATCTTTATCAATAAGACATATGGAGCAAAAGTTAACACAATTTTTTTCATTTATAAACTAATTGAAAGGAAATATTGTTGAGTATTACTTTGGAAATTGATTCTACTTTATTTAAACCTAAAGTAATTCTAAGAATATTTGTTTCTAATCATATTTGTTCTAGTTATGCCTTTACTAAATATGTATATGTGTGTGAGTAAATATAAATGCATATGTCTTATGATGCTGTGTGCATGAGTGTGAGCATATGAAAAGTGTAATTGATGTTTTAAGGAATTCTAGTTGCTTATTTAGAATTTATGCTTTCATTCTACTGGTTGATTTCATAGTCTTCATTTACATTCACATTTTTTTCATATTGATTTCTTATGGGTAGTAGTTATTAGGGATTTTGCAAGCTTGGTTATTGTGCTTTGGGGATTATTATAAAAATATTGTAATTTTTACTAAATACTAGATAACTTTTTCTCTATTAAGAACTTTTAGCATCAATTAGGGGAAGTTTCTGTTATTTTTTGTTTGTTTGTTTTGTTTTGTTTGTTTGTTTCCAGAGCTAATAAAGCACACTTCTTAAGAGAATTCACAATTTTATGATCAATGGACAACAGATTTAAATTAACAATTTGTTACCAAACTCTTTTCTTTGAGCTCTTGGTTGTACTAAGGTCAACCCCTTGTCAACTGTTCTTTTGAGAAGAGACACTTTGTAAACCTCACAGTGCTACAAACTACTCTTGCTAAGTGATCAAATCAACTAAATTTCCAATGAATTTTTATTTATATTTCTGGAATTCTTCATCATGTGATGCCAAGTTAAAATGTTACCCTAAATAACAATGGCTTTAGACATTCAACACTCACCTCTGTTTTATGAACTGAGTGTCAATTTTAAGAGTAATTATTTTAATGTCCTCTTTTCCTGAACTACATACACATTGTATATCAGCTAGGAAGTAAAGCCTGAAAATGTGTCATTGTGGAAATAATGGGAGAAATATTTTCATATTTATCTTCCTTATTCATTACTGATGGGAGCAGTGATTTTGGACAAATATATTTATATGCATTTATATGGGTTAATATAAAATGTCCCACAAATATTGCAGAATTTTTCACTGATTTGTGATTGGAGCTTAAAATTTTCAAGAAATATGAAAAAAACAATTGATAATATGGTGGCTATGAACTATGACCTACTTACTAGATGATTACAGGTTTGTCTCCTTCAAGGTAGATATCTAGATCCAAATGATACCAATAATGAGATTCTCCAAATATGCACTAACTATATTGCATAAAAATAGAAGGATACTTTCTTCCTTAGACTCTACCGTATCCTAGTATAATCTTAGTAAGGAATGGAAGCTGGACATTATCTACGGAACCATGCTGGAATTCTTCTTGAATTGATCTTTGGCAGAAAACCATACTTGTTTTGTATTAATGAGAGGTTATACGGCGTCAACTACAGAAAAAAAAAATACTTGTTTTTTGACCTTTGCAGGCTTTTTGCTTTAGTCTCCTCTTGAATGTTTCATGATCATTGCTTTGGAGGTAAGTGATAGTAATATAGGATTCTTATTTAAGACAGGCAACTCAGTGTCTCTTATTTTTATAGCTGGAATGCTTAGTTACGCATTTCTCCATTGGCTACTCATCACTTCAATGAGAATTTTTTTTCTGGCTGAGGCTGATAGCAGCTCATATATATTGATATAAACTTAAGAATTTGAAGATGATTTGACAGCATGTCTTTTAATCACACATTCTACACTTGGATATATGAATACCACAGCCATGATCTTTTGTTAAGGATTACAGATTCATTCACTAAATTCTACCATTTAATGACATAAGCCCAGTCAGAAAATAGTTAGTCATCAAAATAGTAGTCAAACAACTATGTCAACAGTGAGCATATCTAGTCTGGCAGGTCAGTACTGCACTATTGTGTATGTAGTGCAATGTAAACTCTTTATGTATTTTATCTTAATATACGAGCCTGCATAGCACTTTCAGGCAGTTTGAAAGTTAGCAAAAAGAGAAGATATTTCCTAGTTGTTTTAATACTAAGTTATCTATAACCTGCAGCTAAAGTATGTTGACAATAAACTCTAACCATGCAGTCATGGTAGTCTATTAAGGATAATGGCAAGAGCTTCCGCTTTATGAAAACCTCTGTGAATCCTAGACCAGTAATTCATTAAAAAATATCCAATGCCTTGTATTGAGATTTTAAAAATCCACATATTCTGTGAAAAACATTGTATAAACTTATCATTTTATACAGCTGAATTTTGAAATTAGATTGCTAAATAGTGGGTTTTTGAAAACCTCTGGTGTTTGTTAACCCATCCACCACTAATTTTTCTCCATATCCATGCTTAGTCCTTTAACTTTTAATAATCCCTACTCTTCTTTCATTGAAACTGTTTGTTATACTTCCAGTTATTATTTTAACTGACTTGCATGACAGTAGGATTCCATATATCTCCCTCCCTCCCTCCCTCCCTCCCTCCCTCCCTCCCTCCCTCCTCTCTCTCTCTCTCTCTCTCTTTCTTTCTTTCTTTCTTTCTTTCTTTCTTTCTTTCTTTCTTTCTTTCTTTCTTCATTTTTCTGGAAAATAGTTTCTTCTTTCATATAATACATCCTGACCAAATTTTCCCCTCCCTTGCGTCCTCCTGGCTTCTGCCATCCACACTTTCTGTCTCTCTTAGATTCACTCCGCCTTCACTTCCCTTCAGAAAAGAACAGGCCTCCAAGAGATACCATCAAAAGAAGACACAAGAAAACAAGGAAAAAAGCCCTCATATTCAAGGTGGGAAAAGCAACCAATAGGAGGAAGAATTCCAAGAGAAGGCAAAAGAGTCAGAAACATGCCTGTTGCCACTGCTGAGAGTCTAATAGCCTAATGCAGACCAGTTCAGGCCCGTGCTTCTTGCTTCAGTGTCTGTGAGCCCATATAAGACCAAGTGAGCCCATGGAGCCCATGTGTGCCCAATGTGAACCTATGTGAGTTCTGCTTAGTTTAGAATATAGGCTATGTTCTCCAGGTGTCATCCATCCCTATAACTCCTACAATCTTCCACCCTTCAATGGCTTTCCTAAACTAAAAAGGGAGAAACCCAATGGAGACATCTAATTAAGACTCTTTCTCAACATAATGTCAGAATCTGCAACTTCTCCAATCTAGATGAAGCCCCTCTGGTGACAATTAGACAAGGCAACAAAGTACAGCTTGGATTGTGTGTGTCTGTGTCCATGTTTTTGTTGTTTTAAACATAACGTTTTTTTGAATTAGCCCTCTCCCCATCACCTGATTTTCACTATTCCATACCACTACCTGTTTAAAACTCTCTACCCACAGCATTCCACCATTTTTCTTTCACTTTACCTATAACTCACTATCCATCATCACCATCATGCCCTCCTAAAGTTCCCATTTATTTTCCTGTCTTCCATTTGTGCTTTCATTTAAACACATTTGGAAGTATTGTCCACATTTGATAGATAATATATTACAAAGTTTTTTGTCTTTCTGTGCCTAAGTTACCCCTCTCTCTCTCTCTCTCTCTCTCTCTCTCTCTCTCTCTCTCTCTCTTTCTCTCTCTCTATACACACACACACACACACACACACACACACACATATATATATATATATATATGTATGTAGTTCCTTCCATGTTTTGAAATTGCATAAGTTTACTCTTACTCACAACTAGGTAATATAAAAGCATGATTTTCAAAGTTGTTGCACCAAGAAAGACACTTGTGAATATAGCAAGCATCTGTAAATTACACATCTCACATGAGTTTTGAACATTGACACTTTCAGGAAATATATTGCTTTGTAAGTGGTTTAGGAATGACTTTGGATTATAGCTAGACTGTAATTAATGAGGTTTCTTTAAGCTATTACTTTTGAGGCAAATGTCCAATGTTGATTTTCTACTCAGATACAGAGGCTATGAAAAAAATATGGTTTTATAATATTTATACTTTGACATTCCTTTTAAAATCCACATAATCTTCAATTCTATGCCATGATGGAATCATAGCTAAATTTATTTTCTATCCCTACTAAATGTTAATTTAAAAGCAACAGTAAAGTCTGCAGATAAAAAACATCTTGATTTCACTGTTAGCTATAAGTGAAGTGCTTGCTGTCTGCAAGTGTCCAAGTCAAGTTGTGGAAGCTATCCAAGAGCATGGCCAAAAGCCTGTGGTGTTTGGATATCTATGTGAAATCATTGTCCATTGTTTTCACAATGCTTGAAAGTGCTATTCTTGACAATTTAATAGAAATTATATCATTATTCTTATTAAATTATTAACAATTTAAAGCCCAAATGATCACAGAACTGTAATACATAACCACAGGTGCAATAATGGCATGAATGGCATTAGAGTATCCAACCAGTTTATAATTATATTTAAAACTTTCTCCATTGTATGAAACAATATCTCCCATGATTATTGGTATCACATTTCTGTGGCTTGAGAGGTCACAGACCTTGAGGGAGAACCTACTAATATTATTCTGCTAAATGACCCCAGCCCAAAAGTTATTTCTCATGAATAACTGTAATAGACATATATTAGTGCACCTCTCAAACTTTCTTTCATCAGTAGATGTCATTTAACCCAATACTCCTGCACAGAGGATAAAGGAATTTGTAGTGAGCACCTTAAATGGGATGTCTAAATCATTTCCCTCATATAAAGGCTCAAAGATTCTCACGAAAGAACTTGAAGATTGAATGAGCTACATGTAGTGGATGGCTACGTGTTTTCTGGAAACAGCAGTGCAGTGGCAAACGCTATGACAGCATACTGAAGTCATTGAATGTTCAAGCAAAACAATGTTCCAGAGTAGAAAAGGAGGAAAGCATAAAGTCCCACACCTAACCAAGGAGCTATTAGCAATTGATAGTCTCTGCAAGAAGAAGCATTAGATCTCTAAGGATATGTCTTCTGGTAGGTTCACTATACCCAACTATAATCATAGCAGCATAATTTGTAATAGCCAGAACCTGGAAACAACCTAGATGCCCCTCAATGGAAAAAAGTGTGGAACATATACACATTAGAGTACCACTCAGCAGTAAAAACAATGACATCTTGAATTTTGCATGCAAATGATGGGAATAGAAAACAATATCCTGAGTGAGATAACCCAGACCAAAAATGATGAATATGGTATGTACTCACTCATTAGTGGACTCTAGCCATAAACAAAGGACATTGAGCCTATAGTTCACAAGCCTAGAGAAACCAAATAATAAGGTGAACCCCGCAAAAGAACATATAGATCTTCCTGGAAATTGGAAGCAAACAAGGCTGTCGGGCAAAAGTTGGGAGCATGAGGGTGGGGGTGGGAGTGGGGTCGGAAGAAGGGGAGGGGAGGAGAGAAGGAAGAAGGGAAGGATTGGGGAGAGCTTGGGGGAGCAGGAGGGTTGAGATGGAGGAAGGGCGGATATAGGAGCAGGGAAGAAGATATCTTCATTAAGGGAACCATTTTAGGGTTGGCAAGACACACTTGACTCTAGGGAGGATCACAGGTGTCCACGGGAATGTCCCCTGCTAAGTCCTTGAACAGCAGAGGAGAGGCTGCTTGAACTGGCCTTGTCCCATAGTCACACTGATGGATATCTTGAATATCACCATAAAACCTTCGTCCAATGATGGATGGAGATAGAGACAGAGACCCACATCAGAGCACTGGACTGAGTTCCCAAGGTCCAGTTGAAGAGCAGAAGGAGGGAGAAGATGAGCAAGGAAGCCTGGACGGTGAGGGGTTGGTCCACCCACTGACACAGTGTGCCTGTTCTAATGGGAGCTCACCAAATCCAGCTGGACTCGGACTGAACGAGCATGTGATCAAACTGAACTCTCTGAATGTGGCTGACAATGGGGACAATTGATGATGGCGCTGGGACTTGTTTCTACTGCATGTACTGGCTTTTGAGATCCTAGTCTATTTGGATTCACACCTTCCTAGGCCTAGATGGAGGAGGAAGGGCCTTGGACTTCCCATAGGGCAGGGTACCCTGGCATCTCTTAAGACTGGAGGTTGAGAGAGGAGGGGTACTGGGGGAGCAGGAAGGGAATGGGAGGAGGGGAGGAAGTGGAAATTTTTGAATAGAAATATATATATATATATATATGTATGTATATATATATATATATAATTTAAAGATAAAGAAACACACCAAGATACTATAAACCTTACTCCAGGTCTCTAGAGGTTTTTATTCTAATCAGAACTGAAGAAAAAAACCTAAAATTTATTTGCTGATGGACTGAGAAACAATCTTATGGTTCTGTTTGTTTAACACTGTAATATACTGTCTTTCAGTATGTGAGTTTGAGTTATGGTCATTGATGGTTTCTTCAAATTTAGTCCCATTCCAATAACAATGTTAATCAGAGTATTTCTGGTCAGGCATCCTGACTTCCACGGGAGAAGCAGTGCAATGTTTCAAGAATTTCACTGATTTGTAGAAAGGATGTTACTTAAAGTCTCACTGTTGTCTTTCCTAGGCAGCCTGGTGTTCATTGTCTAATAGTTTCCATTCCATCACTGACAGCTTTCTTGTAGCCTTCATTCACTCAAAGCCTCCTCCAGTTCTTAAAGTGTCTGTTTTTCAAAGGTATCTGATCCCTCTCTCACCATGCCCTCATTCTTTTTTCTTAACCTTAGTCTTACTGTTAAAAATGATAAAACAGTTAATATTTCATGGTCATCTATGAAAGAAACTAGATGAGTATATACAAGTTATACTATTTTTCAAAGCCAAGATTTTATTATATAGGTTTCCAAAATATATATCATATACATATATAAATAAGTATGAATCTAGCCATTGAATTGAACAGTGGAGTAAAGTTGATGTTGACATATTCATTTAAAAATACTTTATTTTAATAATACTTTTACAAATAACCATTTTTTAGTAATTTGGAGTGTTTTATTTGCAAAGTAGAAGAAGTTGTAATATATTTTCACTAAAGAATATCTTATTTCAAGGCTAAAATTTATGTATTATTCATGACACTTCTGATAATGTAAATGAAAGTACTTCATTATTTCATTGTTTCTTCTTTTTTCTTTCAAAATACCTTTTACTATATCAGTGATCACATGACTGTAGCTGGAAGTAATTACAAAACGAACCCCATCCACTGTTTCTTTTGCCAATTTCATATATTCTGGCAACATTCCTCCATATTCAATATATCTTTTCTAATAAAAAAGGACTATGATTAATCTAAATATTTACTTTTGGACCTTATTTTATACTTTCAAGAGATAATAATATAATTTTATGAAATTATTTGTCATCTAAAAAGTACTCATAAACACATAGTATATGTTTCCCTTTAACTCTGACATATAATATACAGATCCTTTATCTCTTTATTTTTATTACATCCAAGATTGAAAATAAATATAAACAAAGCAAACTGAGCAGATGTAATGTATACATTTACAAACTCACTGTGCTCAAGGAAATATCAGGGTTGAGCGTGATTTGTTAAAATGAACAAACCAGGAAGTAGCATTGAGAATTAAACATTTGATCAGAAAAATGGTATATTTATACTGTTAGGTTTATAAGCACTGACTACTTTGTCATGAACACTCTCTAGATGTTTTCTTCAGTGTTGGAATTAGGAGTTACTGGTTTATACTCAAAGGACTAATTTGTCGTAGCCACTTTCAGGATATACATGGCACTTTTAGGTTTATCTTGCTTCAAAAGCAATGCATAGACATTTCTATGTAATGTCATATGATAATATATGTAAAAAAAGCATTCTTTTTCATAATGGCTATACTGGTTTAAATAGTAATGGTACCTATAAGCTCATATATTTGGATGTTTGGTGATGTGTGAATAATGCTACATGGCAGAGATTAGGATGTGTGGTCTTGTTGGAGTAGCTGTGCCCTTATTGGAGAAAGTGAATAATAGGGGGTGGGATTTAAAGTTTCAAATACTCAAGCAAGATCAAGTGTCTCTTTCTCTTTCTGCTGCCTGTGGGTCAGAAGATAGAACTCTCAGCTACTTCTGCAATACCATGTCAGCTTGTGTAATTTCATGACTACTGCCCTTCTGAAAATAGTCTAAATAGCTGAACTGTAAACAAGCCCCCAGCTATATGCTTTCTTTTATAAGAGTTCATGGTGTCATGGAGTTTCTTCAAAGTAGTTAAACATTTGACTAAGGCAATGTTGAAAAAAAAAAAATAATCACCATGTGGTGTGAGAGAATTGTCTGTATTCTGTCAATCATGTTTTAAATAAACCCTGATTGGCCAGGAAGGAAGTATAGGTGGGAATACCAGACAAGAAGTAGAAATGATGCAATGAGAACAGGAGAATTCTGGGAATGAGGAAGTTGATTCCTCCCAGTCCTGTACAGACCACCAAAGAAGCAGGATGTGACCTGCCAGCTGAAAAAGGTACCAAGCCATATGGCAAAAATAGATCAGAATAATGGGTTAATATAAGCTACAAGAGCTAATAACAAGAGCTAATAAGTAGCCTGAGCTAATGGGCCAATCAGCTTTATAACTTATAGAGACCACTGTGGTGATTTTCTTTGGGGCTTGCTGCCTGTGGGGTACCAGGCAGGACAGAAACCCAAACAAGCAGGCCCTGTTCATGTTACAACCATGAGATAAAATATCTTTGCCTTAGGTCTATAAAAATGGAGGTATAAACTGTCATTGGAATGAATAAAAAGATGACAATGTGCATAATATATTGAAATACTGCAATCTTCTTAATGTATTCTTAAAGTATTTTAAAGTATTGATATTTATTCTCTAACAGATATATAACTATCAAAGATTTTCCATCATTCTGTGGCCTTTTACCTAGCTTGATTGACTTTTATCAATTAAAGATGCATGATTTACTTAATAACAGCTATTTTTTTAAGGAACAATCAACACTGTCTAAAAGAATTTTCCAACATCCAAGATACAGGCTATTGCTTTTACCTGTGGTTGCCCACAGAAATGGGAAGTAATTCACTATTGCTGAAGATATCCTACTCTTCATACAAAGACCACAGATCTGGAACTGAAAGCCTACTTCCACAGAACAAGCTTTCATAGAATCAGAAGACACTGAATAGGCTTCCAGAGTAGGGAGGGAAGGAACAAATAGTCTTGCCCACTTATGATGGCAAGGAAACCCAAAGGGGTCAGTAGTGGAACATGCAGCTTGGCATTAGCCACAAGTCCACTAACTGGACTAAAGACCTCTCCTAGGAAACAATGTTTCATTTTAGAAACTTAGCCAATTACTCAGGGATAGTGAAGTCATGAATCTTGAAGATAATGTACAACTATCTCTATATAAAAATATAATCTGTAATTATAGTCTAAATATTCATCCTTAAATCCACAGATAAGTATAGTCCTTACCCCTAATGAAGGAAACATCTTTAAAACACACTGAGACTATTACAGTAAACAACATCCAATCAATAAATCACTGTGCATAGTTTTGGGCTCACTCCCAGGGGATATATCTACAAACAGCTCCCACACCTAAATCCCTGAGAGGGAAATGGACCAGAAGGATTGTAAAAGTGAGATGGCAAGGAGTATGTTAGGAGCCTTTGTTTCTTAATAATGTTAGAAGAGACATCCATAATGTCTCACCAACATGAGACAAAAAATATACGAAAAGGCAAATTCTTGTATATGGAGGGAAGACCACAAAACCTCAACCCTACATGGAAAACTGCTGTCTGTTTTTTTAAAGATGAAAGCTGTTAATCTGAACAGAATTTTCAAAAGAAATTTTAAAAATGGATGAAAAATATCCAAATGTTCTCAGTAATTAGGGAAATGCAAGTTAAAGCATTTTTGAGATTTCACCTTACCCTAGACAGAATGTTTAAGATAAACAAAATAATTGACAGCAAAGAATACTGGAGCAGACGTGGGAGAAGGAAACACTCATACACTACTGCTGAGATTGCAAACTGATGTAGTCTTCCTTTTCCCTTACAATGTATGTGCTAAGGATAAGTTTTTCTGCAGAAATATTCAAATAGGGGGATGGAAGATTTTAAGATACAGAATAGAACACCAGAAATTCTGATGTGGAATTGTATGTCTCAGAACTGATATAAAAACTTTTCTTTGATACTGCAATGGCATGGCTGCCTTAATACTTGAAGAATGCTATGAACAATAAGCTTGCTCACATGGAAGAAGGAAAAAGACTCCTCACAGATCTCCAACTCTAAATAAAGAATGGGCCACTAATACTAAATTGGAAATATATGTTTTTTTTAGGGATGAGTGCCCTAGTTGGTTATAGGGCACCAATTGGTCAACCCTGAAAACAGATATACAGAACACTAAATGATTGTATTTATATATTTGTGTGTTTCCTGTGTGTATGTGTCTGTGCAACAGTAACAATTAAAGAAAGAGGGATGGTGAGTCTATAAGAGAGCAAGTTGGGTGTCATTGGAGGTGTTGGGTTGAGAAAGTATACTTTGGAAATGGTGTAAATATATTTTAATTAAAAATAATAAAAATTAGCAAAATGATTTCCAAAGCTGCTAGCATCTTTTCACCACAGCATATTATTCTGTGTGTCTAGAGGTTGACCTTGATAGAACTGATAGGATTATTCTTTGTGCACTATGAAAGTAGAAGCACTAGGAGACAATATTATTCAAAATATAAAAAATGTTTTAAATACGTGACATGAATATATGGAAATTAATCTTCCTCAGGATTAAGTAGACATGGATTATCTATATGTGTGTATATATTTGTGTGTGTGTGTGTATTTCCCACACAATATGGTGCCGAGGGTTTCTGCATTTATGTGATGAATACAGATACATAAGTGTGTGCATACATCTAATTGCATCTGTATATAAAAACTCATCAAGTTTAACTCTTCAAAATTTTGTTCAGAAATACTATATATTTTATGTCATTATGACAACTTTTATACTGTTCAATCTACTCTCAATATTTAAATTGCTCAAAGGAAACCATTAAAGCAACAAAGTTGGAGCTTAGATCTGAGAGGATAATTAGTTAGATGAGTGGTTATTGATAAGTATTAAAAATTACAATGGCAAGACCCAGTATTTAGAAGGTAAAATGACTGAAAATTATGGTGCATTTATGTTGCCTTCATTTTCAAGTTAAAATTGTGTTCCCAAGGGCATGATTATTTTCTTTACTTAATGGGGGCAAACTGGGTGGTCAGGTAAAATCTCCACTGTAGGAAATACCATTTTAGATCTTTGAAAAGGCATGACATTTTATTCCCTGTAATTAGATAATTAATTCTAGCAGGTTTGCAGATGGCATGTTGTGTTTGAGAAGGTTGGAAAAGTTGTAAATTCAAATATTTCAATTTTACCTTAAAAGTCCCTCAATTATGTAATGAAACATTACCTTGAATTTCAAATATACATATGGTTATTATTTGTAAATTAAACAAAATTTGAAAACAAAGTAACTATTACCTACTTTTGAAGAATTTACCTAGAAATAAAGAACTCTAAGGAAAAAGAAATAAATTACCCAAATGATAAACTTGAAAACTATTACTTTCTTAAGAAGCTAAGCAGTATATTTAATACACAGATTGGAACATTGTAATGAATATCTTGCTCCATATATGACTAAATATGATTGTTTTTAAACTAAATACATTATAACTAGGTACTGAAGTTTCTTTAATGCTGAAAATTCATGAGATTTAATAAAGACAGAGTGCTTTTATGTTGATACACTAAAATATATGGAGGAACATGTGAGCATAGGCAGGATAACAGATCAGAATTTACAGTTTAGAAAATATGTGTGTTAAAATATATTTTAATAAATTATTTATTTAATAAATAAATAAAATATTGTTTTATGAAATGATCATATTAAGTTGTAATGACAATACTTTTTAAAATATACAATAGCAAAGTAATCTTAGGTAATATTAACAAAGCTGATTTTTTCTCTGCAAGAATATATAGTTTGGTAATGTAATTATATATGACGAATCTGATTTCATGCAATATAAATTTCATTCAAGGACATATTGTCATAATTATTTATTATGTATCAATATATAAACGGTGTGTATGAGTTATCATATTCAGCCATAACAGCAAACATGTATTCTTTATTCTTCTTTGACCATATAAAAATTTAACATTAACATCAAGGGACTACACAAGTACAGTCCTTAGTAATTATGCATTTTCTTAGAAAATATGTATTGTTAAGTATAGCAATCATTAGGAGATGCCACTTTTTACTAATATTTGTAAGTGGTACTCATCTTTCAGTAGATAATATTTGTGTTTTCTATGTCATTTGAGTTTTTGAGAAATCTGCAAGTGCCTGGTTAACTTTTCTTAGCTTTACACAGAGATATCACCATAAATCCAGATTCAAACTTAATGTGGAATACTTCAGCAGCAATAGAATTGCTCCTTCTAGCAAGAGGCTTTCTGAACACATAAAGAAATTAAACTTTTTTTTTTTCTTTTTTCTTTTTTTGGTTTTTCGAGACAGGGTTTCTCTGCAGCTTTTTTTAGAGCCTGTCCTGGAGCTAGCTCTTGTAGACCAGGCTGGCCTCGATCTCACAGAGATCTACCTGCCTCTGCCTCCCAAGTGCTGGGATTAAAGGCGTGCACCACCACCACCCGGCATAAGAAATTAAACTTTTTAAAATAAGCGATTTCTATATTTGGTAGGCTCTTGTAAGCAAAATGATGAATCTTCTATATATATTTAATTGTCTGTTGTGATGCTAAAACACCATTATATATAAACACACAAAATTACTACTACCACCACCAACAAAAACCTCAACAGAGAACATTATGTTAATTTTTTGGGAAGGGGCAAATACGTCAAGTTCATATTTTTGATATGGGGCTTGCCCTGGGTTGTGGTGGTTATACTCAGTTGATATCCATTTGAGAAAATTTATTTTCCATTTGCTGACATTTATTGTTTCAAGGATCTTTTTGGTTATGGTAGGTTCCTATGTCCATATTCACTTCTCAACACTGAAACACCAGCTAGCCTCAAATTGGACAGTTCTTGTGTACATCTCAACAGTCTCTGTGAGTTGTCATGTGCAATAGTATTTTTTTTGTTTTGATTTTCTTCTTATTGTTTTCTGTTTGTTTTCTTTCGAACATAAAGATGGGTGTATAGACAATATGAGAGGAGTTGGGGAAAGCAAAACAAATGGAAGCCAACAGACAACATCAAACTAAATGGAGAGAATCTCAAAGTAATAACACTAAACTGGGAGCAAAAGAAGTTTGTCCACTCTCACTATATTTATCTACTATAGTAATTGAAGTTTTACCTGGAGCAAAAATAAGATAACGAAAGGAGATAAAAAGGATACAAATTAGAAAAGAAGAAATTAAAGTATCAATTTGCAGATGACATATTAGCATATATAAGCAACCCCCAAAATTCTACCAGGGAACTCCTACAGCGAATAAATACCTTTAACTACATAGCTGGATACAAACATAACTCAAAACAGTCAGTAGTCCTCCTATATACAAACAATAAAAGGACTGAGAAAGAAGTCAAGGAATCCATTTAAAATAACCTCAAATATTATAAAATGCCTTGGGTAATACTTACAAAGAAAGTGAGAGACCTGTATGACAAGAACTTGAAATCTTTGAAGAAAGAAATTGAAGAAGATATCAGATGATAGAAAGATTCCCCCTTGCTCGTGGATTGAAAGAATTAACACAATAAGAAACAACCATGTTACCAAACACAAATCTACAGATTCAAGACACTGTCTATCAAAATTCAAACACAATTCTTTACAGATCTTAAAAGAATAATACTCAACTTCATAAGAAAAAACTTAAAACCAAGCATAATTAAAAGTCTAGAACTGTGAATTATTCATTTCCTGTTTAAGGACCTCTATCATCTGTAAAAAGTTATTTTTAAAGTCATATTCTTCTGCCTCACCTGCATTGGGATGTTCAGGGCTTGTTGTTGTAGAATCACTGTGTTCTGGTAGTGTCAAATTGTTCTTTATGATGTTTAATGTATTCTTATACTGGAAGTTACCCATTTGGGTTGGGGATAATTATACTCACAAGTGTTAATTCTTGTGATATCTTTGTTGGATTGGTCTTATTCTTTTTATTTTCTGTTTCGCTTTGTAGATGGAGCGGCAGACTGTGTTCCCGCCTGGCTCCCTCATGCCTGGCTAGCTTATGCCCCAAAATAACAACATACAAATTGTATTCATTTAAACACTGCTTGGCCCATTATCTATAGCCTCTTACTGGCTAACATTCACATCTTGCTTTAACCCATATTTAGTAATCTGTGTAGCACCACAAGATGGTGGCTTACGGGGAAAGATTCAGCATGTCTGACCTGGCAGCTGGCTCCATGGCATCTGTTCCAGAGAAGAAGGCATGGCGATTGCCTCACTTCCCTTTTCCTCCCAGCATTCTGTTCGGTCTACTCCATCCACCTAAGGGCTGACCTATTAAATGGCCACAACAGTTTCTTTATTAACCAATGAAATCAACATAAAACAGAAGACCCTCCCACATCATCCCTTATTGTCTTTTGGCCTGAATGCCCAAGGGTTATAATGATAGACTGGTCATCAGGTCCAATAGGGTTGCTTCAGCTGAGGTTTCTGGTGTTTGGATGTCTAAATCCTGAGTATCCTCCAGTTCTTGTGGCTGGTATGGGCATTAGTTGAGCCTATGGATTCTTTAGTTCCACCTGGTGTGTGTTATACTTGTTCTTGCAGGGTCTGCTGATGTTTAAGAGTAGGGCTAGACCTGGAGAACATGAAAGTGGGTAGGGTTGGGAAACTGAGTGGATCTTGTGAGAACAGAGTCCAGTGCATGGCATCTGTGGTGGTGTAGCCTGACCATAGTTCTGTCACCTGCTGGCTAGCTGCTGGGGACTCTCCCAGAGAAGTGGATCTCCAAAGAGTTAGGGGTAGGGCTTAGCTGCTTAGCTAGTATTGAAATGGGGGCACAGAATGTGCCTTGGGACCTAGGGCCTAGGGATTGGGGCAGTGTAGCAGGAAGACTAATCACTCACCTTTTCTTCTACCTGGTTTAAATGGTGCTTGAATCTATATTGGCTGCTTATTTTGTTGAGGAGTTGGACAATAGGAGGATGATGGAGCTAGTGAGTTTGGATGGCAGAATGAGTCTTAAAGATTTAGAGAGTCCAGTGTTAGTGGCAGTGATCATGCATCTTGACTTCAGGTCTCACCTTCAGGCCAACTGCTGGGGACTGCACATTTTCTTTTTTAATTTGTTTTATTATATGCATGTATTTTTCCTCAGAACTTCATACCTAACTGATGTATGTGTGTCTTCTATCTATCTGTTGATTTCATTGGTTAATAAGAAACTGCCTTGGCCCATTTGATAGGCCGGCCCTTAGGTGGGTGGAGTAGACAGGACAGAATGCTCGGAAGTTAGTTAGACTGCCATGCCTCTCCTCTCTGGGGCAGATGCCATGAAGCCAGCCACCAGGTCAGACATGCTGAATCTTTCCCGGTAAGACACCACTTCGTGGTGCTACACAGATAATTAGAAATGGGTTAATCAAGGTGTGAGAATTAGACAATAAGAGGCCGGAAATAATGGGCCAGGCAGTGTTTAAATGAATATAGTTTGTGTGTTGTTATTTCTGGACATAAGCTAGCCAGGTGGCCCGGAGCCGGATGGCGGGAATGCAGCAGGAAAGAATAGAGTAAAGCATTTTTTCTTGGTAGCAGCAATATCTCGAGTCTGCTCTGCTGGCTAGAGGCAAAAAAGCACTCTCATCTAAGAGAGGCTTCCTGACTCAGCTTTAGCTGCAAAACCTTGCAGCTCTTTTAAGAGGTCCTGCTACAAAGTACTTGTTGATGAAAAGCTGAATGCATGCTTTTCGGTTTTCAGCTATAGCAGGAGAAAAGTTGTGCTGTTTTAAAATGCTGGCATTCTGGCCCATACTGCCAGGACAAACTCTGACTCTTTCAAGCAGGCAGTCCTGACTATGGAGCTTTAGAGTGTTGTTTAACACTGTTGCAGTTTGCTTGCTGGCAAGGACCTTGAAACACTATAGAGTTGAGGCAATAAAAATGGCTACAGCCAGTATCTCAGCCACAAGGCCGGAATCAGAGAAAGCTAAGGAATGGGCTGGATCTAGCTGTCAAAGACATGGCTTTAGTCCTACCAATATTGTTTAGTACATTAAAGACTCGTGTTGTCACAAAAAGAGAGATATACAGTAAAAGAAAGATTCAAAGTTGAAGAAAATGTCTAAATGGTTTACTATGTGTTAAAAATATATGCAGGCTAAAGGTTAAAGTTCTTAAAAGTAGAAAAGAAAAAAAGGAACTAGTTGGGTGTGGTAGTACACATCTTTAATCCCAACACTTGGGAGGTAGATGTAGATTGACCTCTTTGACATGAAGGTGTAGTAGGATGTGCCTTTAATCCCAATGCCTGGGAGGCAGAGACAGACAGATCTCTGTGAGTTGAAGGTGTTGTAGCACACACCTTTAATCTCTGCAGTGGGGAGGCAGAGGCAGACGGATCTCTGTGAGTTCAAAGACAGCCTGGTCTACAGATTTATTCCAGGATAAAGATATACAGAGAACCTGTCTCAAAAAGTAAAATTAAAAATAAAAGAAATAGAGGTTAAAACAAAGCTGTACAAAGATGGAAAATACACAGAGAATCTTGATACTGTATGCTATTATGTTCTCTTTGAATTGTTTGAATGCTGAGAAAGAAGCAACAGGTGCTAAAAGATATTTGTTTATAAATGCTGCTGAACTAATCCAACATAGGTATTTTGAAAATACTTTGACTTCAAAATTTGGATCTAAGCTCATGATGCTTTGGAAAAGTCCTTCTTTTGTTTTCACAGAGGATGAGACCCTGTGGATTGCTTCTATCCCAGTATGGTATGATAGACCATGCCTTCCTGAAAGGTTGCTGTGAACACCCTCAAAAAATTACTTTGCTCAACGACTGAGATCAACCTAGGAGACAGATTATATACCATGAAAGACCTGATTAACAGTATCTCTATACAGCAGGAAGAAGTTTGGAGAGAAATAACTATGTCCATATTCCCAAATATTGTTTATAAATGTTCTTACATTTAAAGGGGGATATGATATAGATATGAATAATTTGCATTGATATGGATTTTGCTTTAGTGATTTAAATTTAAGGTCAATTTTTTTTGGTTTAGTAAATTATTTTTATTAATTTCTTTTTCTTTTTCTTTCTTTTTTTTCCTCATTTTTTTATTAAAGATTTCCATCTCCTTCCCTCCTCTTCCCCCTTCCCTCCCCTCCCTTCCACCCATACCCCCTCTCCACCCCTCTCCAAGACAAAGAGTCATCAGGGTTCCCTTCACTATGTTAAGTCCAAGGTCCTCCCAGCTCCCCCTATGTCCAGGAAGGTGAGCAACCAAACTGACAAGGCTCACAGTGAGCCCATCCATGCTGTAGAGTTCATGTTCATTGCCGTTGTCCTTGGTATACATATTTCTGATCTTGATTAAGGTATTGTGATTGTGTAGTTCATTTTAAAAATGTAATATATAATTAGGAAATATAGGTTGCTAATGAATAAACATTGATAATAGTCAAGCTTGTAGTTATGTTAGTTAAATTTTCTAGATATATAGAGATATATTTCAGTTAGATAGGCATTTCTAATATCTTTCAAAGACTATACAATATGGCATTTAAATGTTTTAATAACTTAGAGCTTTTCATGACAATGAGACACATCTGCTCCTGGCAGCACCAATCTACTTCAAGAGGAAGATGGGCATCAAAGAGGCTCCTTATTGAATTTGATAGCCATTTGGGCAAGAAACTTCTCTTTCCTGGACTGATGCATAGACTGGACATAAAGAACCCACAGAGAGAGGATTGCTGAACTTGCCTAAAGGTGAGATGTTCTTTCGGGGTTCCTGATTCATGAAAGAGTCTGTGAGACATTCTGCAGGACACAGCAGATAGTGACTGAACTGCCTTTGAAATTTCCTGCTTCATGGAAAAGACTGCTGGATATTGTGGGCCTGAAGGCTGAAGATGGTACAATAGTACAAAAGAACTTTGGGTGACTGTCCAGGCAGCGAGATGTCTCTGTTATTTCTAGAGTTTGGAAGTTGCTTATTTCTTGTTTACTTAGGTAATATTATATCCTTCTGGAATCTTTGATGGAGTTGAAGAATTTAGATAGTTATGGTTTTCCTTAGGTATGTTAAAAGATAAAATAGATATAAATATTGTAACTGTAATTCTTGCTTGATAACTGTTTTGTTATATGTAATTTTACTATGTTAAAGTGAAAGCCTTTCTTTTTTGTTTAAACAGAAAAAGGGGAAATGATGTAGGTATGTTTTCTATCTATCTGTTGATTTCATTGGTTAATAAAGAAACTGCCTTGGCCCATTTGATAGGCCGGCCCTTAGGTGGGTGGAGTAGACAGGACAGAATGCTTGGAAGGTAGACAGATCGCCATGCCTCTCCTCTCTGGGGCAGATGCCATGAAGCCAGCCACCAGGTCAGACATGCTGAATCTTTCCTGGTAAGACACCACTTCATGGTGCTACACAGATAATTAGAAATGGGTTAATCAAGATGTGAGAATTAGACAATAAGAGGCCGGAAATAATGGGCCAGGCAGTGTTTAAATGAATATAGTTTGTGTGTTGTTATTTCTGGGTATAAGCTAGCCAGGTGGCTGGGAGCCGGGCAGCAGGAATGCAGCCCGCAGCTCCCCACTACAACTGACCATAGCCTTTCAAAAGGTATCTTCTTATCAAGTACATGTTGGTATAAGACTTTCTTCTCTCCTTTACTTCACAAGTGCTTGTAATACAGAACAGTGATCTTAATGAGTTTACTTTACATGTTTTTCTTTCAAAACAAAATACAGATAACATCTAAAACATACAGCCTTCAGGTAATAGTTGTATTCAATTATTTTCATTGGTATCTGAAATACAGCCACTCATGCACTATGTATAACAAAGGAGAGAGTAAATTTGTTCTTTCTGTGTGTGTGTGTGCACATGTGTGTGTGTTTGTATGTGTATGTTTGTGTGTGCTTTTGTAAAGTGATGAAGTCATATTTCTCATCTAAAATATCAGGTATTAAAACTTTGGAATTTAGCAGTATGTAGTCTTCCTCTTTCATGGAGAATACAGTTTTCTCTGAAATCATTAGGATAATGAGCCTGAACTAATAAAAATTATGGTTAACATTATGGCAATATTTTCTGCAAAGCAAGTCAGTTAATGTTTGCTATTTATAAATATGTACATATGGCTCACGGCATCAGCACCCAGTTAAATCCCAAAGGGAAGACACAAATGCATTGTCATTCATGTCTAAATAAGAGCTAAATTATATTTCAATTGATGTGTGATAATGAAAAATATATATAATCTATTCTTTTTTATTTGTAGTATAACCATCTAATATGCTAATCCAATTTTGGTAAGGTTTTCCTTGAGGAAAGCCAGTTTCTAATCTTCACTGTGTTATCATTTTCTGTATTGCCAAATATTAGAAATAATATAACTTTCCATATAAATTTAAGTTGTAGACTTCCGATGCTTTTCTTTTATTATATCTGAAGTCAATAAGCACTGAAGGAGTGATGGGCACTTCTAGCAGGTGTTGACTTAGCACTCCGTTGAGCTATGAAATCAAATGAAAGCTTTCATGATCAGAGAAATTTACCCAGGATGCAAACTATAACAAAATTTGAAGAGAAAATCCATTCACTGATAGTAATCTAGATATGTATGTTCCTTCCAATGAAATTTGAATAACATCATCCCCACTAACACACAACATAAAAACTGGATGATGGAAAATGGATTTTTTTCTTTGGGCTGTCAACACACAAAATATGAGAGGGAGGATTATTGTTCATTACAAAAATTCAATCTATAAGTTAGGCTTGTACATAACAAGTTTTTACACATTAAATTAACCCATATTTTATAATTTATGTTATTTTATGTGGCTTGGTTATCTTTATCTGTACTCCCTATCTTGCTTTCTTTCTCTCTTGCTGGCAACTCCAACTCTCTTCTTATCAGAGCTCTCTGTTTCCAGAAATCTAGCATAACTTCTCTCTGCCTAGCTAGTGGCTATTCAGCTTTTATTTTTATTTTTATTCTTATTTTTTAATTAAAATTTTCCACCTGTTCCCCTCCTCCCATTTCCCTCTCCCTTCCGCTCCCTCTCCAGTCTAAAGAGCAGTCAGGTTTCCCTGCCTTGTGGGAAGTCCAAGGTCTTTCCCCCTCCATCCAGGTCCAGGAAGGTGAGGATCCATACAGACTAGGCTCCCACAAAGCCAGTACATGCAGTGGATCAAAACCCAGTGCCATTGTCCTTGGCTTCTCAGTCAGTCGTCCATGTAAGCCACATTCAGAGAGTCTGGTTTGATCACATGCTATATCAGTCCCAGTCCAGCTGGCCTTGGTGAGCTCCCAGTAGATCAGCCCCACCGTTTCAGTGGGTGGGCGCACCCCTCGCGGTCCTGATTTCCTTGCTCATGTTCTCCCTCCTTCTGCTCCTCATTTGGACATTGGGTGCTCAGTCCAGTGCTCCATTGTGGGTCTCTGTCTCTAGCTTCATCCATCGCCAGATGAAGGTTCTATGGTGATATGCAAGACGTTCATCAGTATGGCTATAGGATAGGGCCATTTCAGGCTTCCTCTGCTCAGCTGCCCAAGGATCTAACTGGGGACATCTCCATGGACACCTGGGAACCCGTCTAGAGTCAAGTCTCTTGCCAACCCTAAAATGGCTCCCTTAATTAAGATATATACTTCCCTGCTCTCATATCCACCCTTCCTCCATCCCAACCATCCCATTCCCCCAAGCTCTCCCCATCCTCCCCTTCTCGCTTCTCTCTCCCTATCTCCTCTTACCCCCTTCCCACACCCACCCCCAAGCTCTCAATTTTTGCCTGGCAATCTTGTCTACTTCGAATACCCAGGAGGATAAATACATGTTTTTCTTTGGGTTCTTCTTCCTATTTAGC
The DNA here is from genome assembly GCF_903992535.2 of Arvicola amphibius. Lineage (NCBI taxonomy): Eukaryota > Metazoa > Chordata > Mammalia > Rodentia > Cricetidae > Arvicola > Arvicola amphibius. The sequence continues at coordinate 14,913,027 of NC_052056.1, forward strand.
TTCTCTAGAATCATGAATTATAGGCTCAATGTCCTTTATGGCTAGAATCTACTAATGAGTGAGTACATACCATATTAATCTTTTTGGGTCTGGGTTACCTCACTCAGGATGGTGTTTTCTATTTCCATCCATTTGCGTGCAAAATTCAAGATGTCATTGTTTTTTTTTTTTTACCACTGAGTAGTAGTCTAATGCATACATATTCCACACTTTCTTTATCCATTCTTCCATTGTGGGGCATCTAGGTTGTTTCCAATTTCTGGCTATTACAAATAATGCTGCTATGAACATAGTTGAACAAATGCTTTTGTAGTATGATAGGGCATCTCTTGGGTAGATTCCCAGGAGTGGTATTGCTGGATCCTGGGGTAGGTTGATCCCGAATTACCTAAGAAACCACCACACTGCTTTCCAAAGTGGTTGTACAAGTTTGCATTCCCACCAGCAATGGATGAGTGTTCCCCTTACTCAACATCCTCTCCAGCAAAGGCTTTCATTGGTGTTTTTGATTTTAGCCATTCTGACAGGTGTAAGATGGTGTCTCAAAGTTGTTTTGATTTGCATTTCCCTGATCGCTAAGGAGGTTGAACATGACCTTAAGTGTCTTTTGGCCATTTGAACTTCTTCTGTTGAGAATTCTCTGTTCAGTTCAGTGTCTCATTTTTAATTGGGCTAATTAGCATTTTAAAGTTTAGTTTCTTGAGTTCTTTATATATTTTGGAAATCAGACCTTTGTCTGTTGTGGGGTTGGTGAAGATCTTCTCCCAGTCAATAGGTTGCCTTTTTGTCTTACTGACAGTGTCCTTTGCTTTACAGAAGCTTCTCAGTTTTAGGAGTTCCCATTTTTTCAATGTTGCCCTTACAAATCCAATACAGTGACTTTAAGATTCCATTTCAGTGTTCAATTAAAGATGCCATGAATAGCTAAAGGGGGGGGGGTAGAAATCTGAGGGTAAAGAAATCAGGGTTAAGAAAATGGAAAGTTCTCCCATGCTCCTGGATAGATAGAAATAGCATAGTAAAACTGGCAATCTTACCAAAAGCAATCTATAGATTCCATGCAATGCCCATCAAAATCCCAACAAAATTCTTCACAGACCTTTAAAGAATGGTATTCAACTTCATATGGAAAAGCAAAGAAACTTAGGATATCCAAAACAATCCTGTACAATAAGGGAGCTTCTGGGGGCATCACAATCCCTGACTTCAAACTCTACTAGAGAGCCTGGTATTGGCATAAGAACAGACAGGAGGATGGATGGAATTGATTACAAGACCTGGATATCACTCCATCCATCTTTGAACACCTGACTTTTGACAAAGAAGCAAAAAAATATGAAATGGAAAAAAGAAAGCATATTTAACAAGTGGTGCTAGCATAACGGGATATCAACAGGTAGAAGAATGAAAATAGACCCATATCTATCACCATGCACAAATGGATAAAAGACCTCAACATAAAGTCAGCCACACTGAACCTTATGGAAGAGAAAGTGGGAAATACACTTGAAGACATTGGCACCGGAGATCACTTCCTATATATAACCCCAGTAGCGCAGACACCGAGAGAAACAATTAATAAATGGGGCCTCCTGAAACTGAAAAGCTTCTGTAAAGATAAGGACACAGTCAAAAAGACAAAACGACAGCCTACAGAATGGGAAAAGATCTTTACTAACCCCACATCAGACAGAAGTCTAATCTCCAAACTATACAAAGAACTCAAGAAATTGGTCATCAAAAGAACTAATAAGGCCGGGCGGTGGTGGCCCACGCCTTTAATCCCAGCACTCGGGAGGCAGAGGCAGGCGGATCTCTGTGAGTTCGAGACCAGCCTGGTCTACAGGAGCTAGTTCCAGGACAGGCTCCAAAGCTACAGAGAAACCCTGTCTCAAAAAAAAAAAAAAAAAAAAAAAAAAAAAAAAGAACTAATAATCAAAAAAATGGAGTACAGATCTAAACAGAGAATTCTCAACAGAAGAATCTAAAATGGCTGAAAGACACTTAAGGAAATGTTGAACATCCTTAGTCATCAGAGAAATGCAAATCAAAACAACTCTGAGATTCCATCTTACACCTGTAAGAATGGCAAAGATGAAAACTACTGATGAAAACTTATGCTGGAGAGGTTGTGGGGTAAAGGGAAGAATTCTGCATTGCTGGTAGGAATGCAAGCTGGTACAACCCCTTTGGATGTCAGTGTGGCAGTTTTTCAGATAATTAGGAAATAACCTTCCTCAAGACCCAGTAATACCACTTTTGGGTATATATCCAAAGGATGCTCAATCGTGCCACAAGGACATGTGCTCAAGTGTGTTCATAGCAGCTTTGTTTGTCATAGCCAGAATCTGGAAACAACCTAAATGCCCATCGACTGAAGAATAGATAAGAAAAATGTGGTACATTTACACAATGGAGTACTACAAAGCAGAAAAAATAACGACATCTTAAATTTTGCAGGAAAATGGATGGAGCTAGAAAACATTATTTTAAATGAGGTAACCCAGACACAGAAAGACAATTATCATATTTACTCACTCATAGGTTGTTTTTAAGCATCAAGCAAAGAAAACTAGCCTACAAACCACAATCCCAAAGAACTTAGACTACAATGAGGACACTAAGAAAGACTTATATAGATCTAATCTACATGGTAATTAGAAAAAGTAAAGATCTCCTGAGTAAATTGGGAGCATGGGGATATTGGGGGAAGGTAGAAGGGAGGAGGGGAGAGGCAGGGAAGAAATCGGAGAAAAATGTAGAGCTCAGTAAAAATCAATAAATAGAAATAAAAGAAATAAAAATATAAAAAGTAATCTACTCACAACAGGAATTGTCCAAATGTAGTTCTTTATTCTTCTTCCTTTTTTCTTTCTCTTTTCTTTCAATTCTCACTTGCTCCCTTGCTTTCTTCTAATTTGTTCTACACTGTCCCTCATTCTAACCATTACAAATGTTCCCAATCATATATATTCTTAAAATGAGCAAATCCCTAGCCCTAGCAGGTTCTAGGGCTGAAATTGTGTGCCATAGAAACTCAGATAAGGGTTTTCACACAGAGATAGATCCATGAGAGTGGCCAATACATATCTGGTGAACTCCTTAATGGAGAAAGTTAATTGACAACAGAGTTACATCATCAGTGGATACTCGGGGTGCTGGAGGTTGGTGCTCTACATTATTAGGTGATAGATAAAAGAACTAAAAGGTTTATTTTCAGTAAAATTAAGAACAAAGCACAAATTGTATTTTAAATCAGTGCACCACTTCTTTTCTCCCAGTATTCATAGAGGCTGTAGGGTAAATAGGCAACCTAGCTCTTGATCAGATAACATGCACACCAGATACCATATATTCTCCAGGCCTAGGTGTGGAGTTAGACTTACTGCTCTAAGCCAAGAGAACAAGGCCTCTAAATTATCAGTTTCAGGCTATTCTGTTATCAACCATTCTGATAATTGGTTTTGTGGGTATAAAGGCAGAGCAGCAGCTTGGGCAAGTAAGAATTCTATGTCCTTGGAGATCTGTGAGTATTTTAGATGGGATGCTCTATGCCTGGACCCTAAACTCTGACCTGCTGATAAAGATCATTGCAGGAAAGTAGATCTCTGTACTTACCTAGGAGATTGGAACAAGGCCTGGCCAGTGTGAAACTGTTTTCACTATACAATTCTGAACTGTGGAAATTAATCTCCAAACAAGTAACAGAAATAGAGTTAGCTACAGGAAACGCCTACAGGAAAGGATGGCTACTTTACTCACAAAGCAATAATGCCAAAGGTTTTGCCTTTTGCTTTTGCCTTTACTTGATCCCTTTGTTATATTAAGTTGCTTGTAAAAAGATAGCTGGGCATTTACTGTATAATGTAATGGTTTGAAGCAAGTAACACATCTTCACATAGTGTAAAAAAACATTCTATGACTATAAGAATGCATAATTCTGATGACAATATAAGCATCCTGGGGAAATACTAAATTATTTATTGGAACGGACTGTATGGATATTGTCCAGTAATCATCTTTAAACATGGGTCCAGGGGAAAGTACTGTGATATTCAAAGAATAGCTAGCATTAGAGTCTTTTCCTTTTAAAGAAAGAACTGACAACCTGGAAACTGTCTATTCTAAAACCAAAATGGACTGAGCAGATTGAATTTATATATTTCACGCATATGTACATATATACATGCATATATTATATGAATGTTTGTAATAAAGAAGGAAAAAAAGCTATCAACTTGAGAGTAGGAAGGATATGGGGGGAGTCCCATGTATGGTATCTCAAAGGCCTCATGGAAGAAAGGGAAGGAGGAAGGTGATGTACATCTGTTTCAAATACAAACATTCTTAAATTATAGAAAAGGGTGTTATGTTGATAGTTTTTAGATAAAAGTATGCAAAAAAGCAGAATTATCTGTTACAGTGATTCATTTATTAAGTTTAGAACCTTAGGTTAGTGAGGAAAAACTGCTAATGTGATGAAAAAAGGGAAATGGATAAAAATTTGTATTTTTGTACAAAAAGTAACCAAAGCAAACAGAAAAATTACAGATAGAAAATGAGTTCAGTCCATAAAGATTCATTTTATAATATTGAAATTCATGCAAGTAAAAGATTATACAATTGAAAAGACAAAGATATAGAGGATAGACTAGTATTATCCAATATAAATATCATTTTGTGAATAATACTATATATATGATATATATAACCTGAAGTAAATATGTTATTTAGCTATTTTAAATGAAATTATCCAGTTATATTTTCTATACCTTGGCTTAATAATATAAATTAATTGATTAATATGATGTTTAGGATGGTCTGATTGACCTAGGATCATCTGAAAATATTTAGAGTTAGAGATTGTCTTCATTCTGTTGACTTGTGGGCATGACTGGAAGATTGTCCTAATTAAGTTGAATGACCTAACATATACCAGCCAATTGTGGACAATACTGTTTCTTCCACTGGGATCCTAAACTAGATAAGAGTGGAGAAATTGAGCTGAGCAAAACAAGCAGGCAAACAGCAGGCGTGCATTGATTTCTCTCTGGTATTTGCTGTGAATGTGCTCTAACAATGTGATGCATTTATGACCCTGTTCACTTGATTTCCCTATAATAGACTGCTGCCTGAACTTGGGAGCTAAAAGAAGCCATCTCTCTCCTAAGTTGCTTTTTGTCCGGGTATTTTATCATGGCAAACTCTTGGAACCAGAAAAAAAAAAAAAGTTAAAGGTAGAAAATATCACATGAGAAGTATCATTTATCTGCAGGTTAGACAGTGGTCTTACTTTTAAACTTCCACAGTTGCATTTTCCATGTAAAGCACTGAAATTTCCTACAATAAACTTTGTACCAAGTGCAGCATATTGTGACCTTGTTGTTGAGGCAAAGATACCCTCAGACATGAGAGCACTCTGAGAATCGCACTCAGGCGCTCAGCAACAGTCCAAACTCTTCACAGAACAGCATTAGAAATTGACCTAGTCGATTCCGGAAATTGGCTGGTACAGAGTTCTGCTAAGCATTAAGCATTCTGTAGATGTTTTGATGATCCTTAGTCTTCTTTACTCATCGTTTTAGTTTTAATTTTGTTGTTTAGTTTTGGTTATTTACCTGTTTGCATAATTTACTGTTGCTTCCAAACCCTAGTCATCCTCGTCATGGCGATGGGCATGTCAAAGTACACCTACACTCAGAGCTCTACGCTTCCAAGTCTTCCTTAACTCCCAAATATATGTTTTACAATCTGTAACAGGTATTGAAAGGGAATTCCTCTATGTGATTCAAGAAAAATAGGGATTCATGCCTGTAACAGAGGATTATTAGCATCAAAGGTACATCAACCCTCTTCCAGGGTTTCCAGGAGTAAACAGTAGATCTATGTTTTGAAAAGTTACAGTTCACAGATTTTGATGCTTCAATGTCCCCATAAGGTGGTTCAGTGTATTCTAGTCAGGTGACCATGTATCCATAGTTACTATCAAGCATATGGATTACTATCAAGCATATGGATGAAATACACAAAATAGTTTCAAGAAAGTTTCTTGTTATTATATAATTTGTGAAAAAATTAACAGATTCAGCAAGGTACTAAGCATGACCTCTATTGGTACAAACACTGCAGAAATCAAAGTTCTTGTTAATGACCAAGAATAGAATCATAGTTATTTGGCATACTACATAGAGCAAAGCTGATCAGAATTCAACAGTTGAAATAAAACAAGGAATTATCAGTACCTGTAAGGGCTATACAACCAGTTTAAGAAATAAATGGCATAAGCATCTGACCTGATTTCAGATAAAATTATTTATGAAAATAGTTGTCTTTCTTCTCCTCTTTTCTTAACCTACCAAATGATTTTTCCAAAAATTCTAAGTACAGCTAAGCCTATATATTTATATTTAGCTCAGTAATAGGACGTCATATCAAGGACTGCTTGCATTATTGAAAGATAAACCAATTTGTATAATTTCAGACAGAAAAATTTATTTCATCAATGATGCAAACTAAAATGGTGATTGAAGTAATAATTCCCAGGTCTTGACTGAAAGCAACATAGTGTTAAAGGACCAAAGATAAATACATAGTTTTACAATTGTAAAATTGTAAGACTATCTACAACTGGTTACATTTTCCAATGTTTCTTACCTTTATAGTTGAGTAACAATTTATATTTCTTCACTGTGCTGGTGCTTTTGAAAGATGTGAAAAACAAATCTATTGAATGCTATTTTTAGAAGTAAGTGGTTATTAGGGGTACTGATGATAAACATAAAAGTGGTATTCTAGAACTTACTATCTCTATTCACCTGGAATGTGTTCCTAAAATACCAGAGCAACAGAGGGATTTTTGTGCATCACATTTTCCGTAATTTTTGCCTATACCAAAATTATATTAGTTAACATTTCTCATGAATCTATACAAACCTCAAAATATCCTGTAGAAGAACACACACTCTAGAAGGTAGTTCTGTTTAACTGAGTATGATAGTTTAAAAATATCTGTTGTCTGAGTCACTAAGACACAAATTTCCAATGGGTCAAATTTTGGCCTCTTTTCTTAACTATAACTTTCAGTATATTGGACAGATGAGCACTAATAACTCTGTATATAGTCTGATACTCACATATGATTATTATATGAAACAAATCAGATAATTTCTTTCTTTCTATGCAGTTATAATATCTAAAACATCTAAAATAACCGCTTTGCTGAATATCAAACAGAATGTACTCAGTTAAAATGCCATTCAACATAGTTTATGATCAAATAAATTCACAGAGAAAAGGAATCCACATACTTTTTCAGGAGAAGTAGTCTTCCTGAGAAGACAAACAAATGACAAGTGGTAAAAAGGACAGTAATTTGACAAACTTATGATGATACCAGGAAATAATTCTTAGGCCAATACTAATATATCGTAATTCTAATATATTCTAAATTATTAAATGAATCAGTGGTAGATGAGGGTACCCAATGTTCATAGTTCAGATGTGAAAATATATATAAAAAGGGGAAGAAGCTGTAATTACTGTCTGGAAAGAGATAAATTTGGGAGCACCAATATGAACTTGCATTTGGCATTTTCTATACATATATACATAGAGATATGCATAGTCTTTTCATTACAATAGTTTTACTTTACAATTATGGGAAAGCAATGGTTATTGATAAAGATTATGTTTTAAAATCAAATATTGTCCCTTGTCTGATCAGAACAAATGCAGCATTATATTATTTGCATAGCTAGGCAAAGACATAGTTCCATTTACTTGCTTGTCACTTGAATTTAACAGTACAGTGTTTTGTCTCACCATACCTGTTGTTTGATAAGTTGGTACTTGGAGGAATTTTTAAATTTGGAAGGGTTTATGGACGTAATGTGGGCAAAGGTTCAATAACTTTTGTACATATACATAATGTATATGTGTCAATGTATCTGTTTATAGACTGATGCATGCAAATATGGGCAGATAGAATAATAATATCTATCATTATATATAAATATACATTTTTAAAAATAATATGTACAATCATCTATATAAAAAGATACATTTTTGACTTTCTTCAAAAGCGAGGCATTGAAAATATATTAAAGTGAGAGATTTGACAATCAAGTGCTATGTCCTGTGCTTGATAAACTTAAATCATAAAAGACGGTATAAAACTTAGATATGACCTAATATGGTTTGTATTGAGAAAAGAAAAACAGGAAACAGAGAAGAAGCTGGGACCTTGATATTATATAGGATTGTCCCTTCCCAATTACTCAGCCAAAATGGAAAGAGAGTAGGGTTTGCTTTTACTATGATTTACAAAATGGGCTTTGCATTCTATCAGCGGCCTGCCTGTTTTGGTGAATGCCTGATTTTCTAACATTGTTAAATAAATTGTTCATCTTCATGGTTTCTTTCTATGTGTTACTCATTGTGATTAACTGAAGTTTTCTATTTGAGAGTATGTGGCAATTTGTTTATTAGGAGTGGGGAAGCTTAACTGTGCTAACATATTGAAGAAAAGATATGATATATTTAGGGGATTGCATGAATAAGTACAGTTTTAGTAAGTACAGACAATTGTACTTTATTGATTGTAATTACTAAACAATTATATATTATCCAGTTTGAAAAGTATGCAAAAGTTATTGTGTAATTTTAGCTAAATATCATATTATTTTTATCTGAAAATGTCTGTGTTTTAATGTCAGCAATGACATTATACAATACTAATTTTATTGCACATGTTATTTAGTTCTCTTTCATGTGAATTGCTCAAAAACACCTTTTTTGGAACTACACACTAAAGCAATTTTAAACAACTCTTAAATTACCCATTTAGATAGTGGCATAATTACAGCACTGTAGTGTCTACTGGCAAAGTTCATAGTGTATTCCTTAGCTAAGACTTAAGCTTTTCACAGAGTGGGTCCTGCTTATTTAACCTGTTAAGAATTTTTTAAAGTATTTAAGATAACATAAAATTTTTGAAATTTTGCTTTTAAAATGATTTATTTCACAGCTTTCAATCTAACACTAATGGCAATGCTGTAAGTTTAAGGTCTTGTATTATAAATAAAGGTGGAGAAGAAGATTTGGAATAATGCATCTCTAATCCAGGTATTAGCATAGATTTCCCAAGGCCGCTTGTTTAATCCTATGATTGTCATTCAATCATGTCCCAAGTGAATAAATAGGTAAACAGATATTTTTTTCCCCAGTGAATCTATATGCAGGTGATCATCACTGTAAGTATAGAAAGGCTTGAAAATCAAACTGTTACCACAAAACATGCACCTGAAATCATTGTCACAGATGATTTTCATGATGCTGCAATCAATACCTTGTAAAGCAAACAACTTATGCCTAAAAATTTTTAGTTCCTAGCAGTTCATCTTAGCAGAGAAACCAGGAAAAGCACAAAGTTAAGCACTTGTTTATCTGAAATTAGAAATAAAGAGCAGTGAAGTCATGAATATTTGCTTGTTCCTTCTTCCACAGTCCAACATCACTTTATTTTAGTGTAGATCTTATGACAAAGTAACCATGATAATCTCTTACAGATATCCTCAGAGGTTCATTTCCCATATTTTTCTTTACTGTTCAAAGTAAGAAACCCATAATATTCTCTCCCACAAACGAGACTTAAATTACCCACTAAATTTTTGAAACCATCTGAAGTTTTGCAGGCTTGTTGCTGCTGCCTGTTGTGTGACCCCTGTTTCCTGGGGGTTGGGGGTAAGAAGACATGGAGGCAATGACACAGACTCTGAGAGATTCCAATGCAGAAGTTCTTTATTGTAAACACATCAGGGAGGACATCTTTAGCACAAGGTTGTCCATGGCCAGGTATGTATAGAAGAAATGTCAGGCTAATGGATGTAGCCACTGTCTGAAGAGAATGTTCCAATCCCAGAAGGGAAAAAGGATTCCAACACAGTCAAATTGCGTAAGTATTTCTGTGAATTAAGAGACCACTCATCACCCTGATGGCTTTTACCTGGTGGCCATATAACCGGTTAGTTGAAAAGAGATACTAGGAAGGTAAGCACAGAGTCCACACTCAGAAGAGCAGTCAGGACCCTGTAAAGCAAGGGAACCTACACATAATAAAAGCAACAGAGCCTACAGACAATCTGGAAGAGTGGCCCTAGGAAAAAGTCTTCAGTTGTTCTCAGGCAATGGGGGAGTCTTAGAGGACAAGAATGGAAGGAAAAGGGAAGGCACTGTTTGCTGACCCAAGGTGCTACTTATAGAGAGGTCTTCCATAGTTTGTTAGACCATGGCCATATGCTCACACAGTATCTCCAAGCAAAAAGGACATGTCAAAGAGTCTTTCATTGGTTTACCTTCCAGTGGTCAGGCCTTATGTGGAGGTATCAGGACAAAGCAAGTCACAATGGAGAGTCCCTAACCAGGACAACAAAAAAGGCAAAGAGAAGAAAATATAGGGATAGGAAAGTAAACCCCAAATCACCAAGGGCTTAGAAAACGAAAATAGGGATCAACTCACAGAAAACAGTTGAAGAAGATGAACTCAAGATACTGGTGGAGAATCAGGATGGGGAAAGCAGCTGGGGCAGCAAGCAAGAAAGAAAATTGTCCAAAAGGGGCATAAAGAGGACCCAAAAAGAGAAGAAAAAAGGGTCCATTCAGGCCTGGTGAAGGTGTAGTTTTTGCAGACCTTTTCCTGCTGTCTGTTCTGTTATCCCTGTTTCCCGTGGAAGAAGAATGAAAAGATGTGGAGGCAAAGACACGGACAGCAGGAGACTCCGAAACAGAAGTTCTTTATTAAAAAGGTCAGGTGTTTTATGTAGTCAGGGAAATTAAGGTTGTGCAGGAGCGTTTCTGGTTGGTTCTTCTGAAACTGGTAGTCATTGCTGGTGCGTTGTAATTGGCTAGGAGTGCAAACCTTTGGTTACCATGATTTTGGTATGCTGACAGGTTGTCTTGGGCAATTTTGCATATGAATTATGAGTTTGCCTGTGCTTGTGCTATTGCACTGCCCCAACCATCAAATTATTATTCAATGCAATACTTAAACTTTTCAGTAACTGTTTATACAATTAGGATTACCATTCTGAATGATCAGGTGAAGATAAATTCTGTCTATGCCTAATTTATCAGCAATAAGTGATATTAATATTTTTATAATTTCCAATTTCAAATATCTGGCAGAATATTTTTATATGAACCTTTTTCTGACACTTAAATGCAAGATCTTCCTCAATATGATGACTAAATGATCAAAAGTGAAGGAATAATATATTAACTTAGTCAATAAAAAGCATTGGTTTAAAGATGAAAACACTTAAGTTTATTAAAAAAAGAACACAAACTAAGTATTGCTATTTCATACAAAGCAAAGATATGCTGATAGCTGTAAGCAGAGACTCTTCATTCATTTCCTGATTGCCCAGTCCCGAATAACACAGAAACTATATTAATTACAACACTGGCCAATACCTTAGGCATACTTTTAGCTAACTCTTATATCTTAAATTAACCTATAATTCTTGTCTTTGTTAGTCATTTGATTTGGTACTTTTCATCAGTGAGGCTTTCTCATATTGATTCCTGTGTATCTGGGTGACAACTGCAGACTGATCCTTTCTTTTTTCCAGAACTCTCTTATTCTGGTCACACCCCACGCCAACTTCTTTCCTGGCTACTGGCTAATCACTGTTTCATTAAACCAATACAAGTGGCAAATCTTTATAGGGTACAAGACCATTGTCTCACAGCACTTCCCTTTTTTTTCTTTTCAAAGAAAGAACTCTAAAACTAATCTCCTTTTTAAAACTTTTTTCCCAAGGATTTTGCATAACAACCTGTAACCAAAGCACTCTAAACAAAGACAAACATCCATAATAATTTTATTTTGTGTGTGTGTGTGTGTGTGGGTGGGGGAGGTTGTGGACTAGTTTTCTAGACTACTTCATGCTGATTGGGGATTCTGGTAATCTTATGGGAACCTAAAAAAATGGGTTATGGTCAAGTCCTAACTGGAATATTCTGTCAGGGTTGATCATCCCAGCAAGCAGTCTTGAGGTTTTTTTTTTTTTTTTTTTTTAATCTGAATCTATCTTTATGGTATATCTCTTTTTCCGACCATAAGAGTCTTTATAGATACTGACTTATGTCAAAATAAAAATGCATGACAATGAATTTTTCTAAAAAATCCCTTCCAATGAATGTAAAGTGAATCCTTTAAGACAGCTTAACCAGGATTCTTCATTGATTATTGATAAAATCAAATATGCAGACTTCTGTATTAAATATAGTATAATACATTCAAATATTATATTATATAAAATATTTTTAAATATGTTTGAGTTTGTTTGGCTAACAAAATCATGATGTCATATTCCTCTTGTATATGATCAGAAAATAATTTATTTGATAGTCTTATGTTCTCTGAATGTATTCTAACAAGATGATCTCTTCTACCTTCCCAATTATATATTTAATTATATTTAGTTTCATCTTATTGATATTTGATATTGTGAAACATCCTTAACTGCCACTGAGAGATAAATTTACTTATTTTCATAATATTTGAATTAATAAAACTGATTAATGTTATCTGCTTATCTACCACCTATCTATTATATGTTAATAGTATTGAAAAATACTTCATTTAACAGTAAGTTAAGTAGATTTGTGCCTGCTATGATTTAGATTATATATAAATTAAAATACGTAAAACACAAATGCACTTTTATGCAATAATAATAAAGCGAACAATTGTGGATATCAAGGCAAAAGAATGTAGCCTAATTCTTGAAGTATATCACATACTTTACTTAACTAATACTATCAACAGAATCAATTAGCAAGCTTCATGTGCTACTAAACCAATGCTTTGAGGATCTATTTCAGCCGTCTAGTCCACATTTTATTTGGAAGTTTGGTCTCTCTATCTTGCTTAGTCTGTTTTGGAACTTAAATACTTCCTGCCTCAGCCTCTTGAATACTCTACAATGCATCTGAAACACCATGACTGATACCCTCTACATTTTAATCATAAACATTTATTTTGTATTTCAATTTCTTCCATGTGCTGGGTATACTATAGACACAGATCAAGTTTGAGTTGGTTTTACATTTGAGTCTTAAGCAAATAGAACTAAAAGTAAATGGATCTAAAATAGAAAGAAGACTTGTGCTGAAGAAACAAAAAACTCCATAGACTCAGATCAGAAAGATTAGAATCAGATTTCCCCTGGTGAGTTCAAAGAAAAGCTCTTTTCAGCAAAGTAAATAATAAGAGGATTGCACACTGTATGTTCCAGTGTCGGTTGCTTGGAGTTGAAAGGGAATATTTCATTTGCTTCTCTCTATGTGTTTCAGTGTTGACAGTGCTTCGTTTTAAATATGTTGCTAAGAAGAGAGTAAGTCTGATACTTCTAAGTATATTCAATCCAAAGTGCCTGCCATATTCATGAATCTTGAAATAAGAATGAACAATTTTCAGGGAAAAGAGAGTAGATTTTCAGGGAAGAGAGAGTAGATGGAAAACACGTCATATTCACTTCAGTGTTGCTTTCCTGAGCTTCTGGTGAGATACAGTAAATAACGTCTTCTTTTATGTTTTGACAAGGTTTTTCTTTTGACCTGCAGAGTCCAGTGAATTTCAAGGTCAGTCCCAGTAGTCTGAATAGTATTCATATACTATGGTTTTGTCTCTCTGGTGATTATTGTGGAGATAAATTTTCCAGTTTTTTTTTTTCACAGAATTACACTGATTTATAAGTTGTAAATCTTCTATTTGAGATCTTTATTTGTATACTCTCAGGCTTACCATTTCCATTTCTGGTCCTGATATTGAAAGGGGACTGCTTGCTTGCTTACCTAATCCAAAGTGGTGTGATAAACTCAGATTTATGGATTTAATCTGCTTGCACAGAAATTTTAAGATTGTATTTCATTCATGTTGAAAAATGGAATTAATAAAAAAATCTTTTTTATACTTCTTTGGCCTCACCATCTGATAGCATTCTAAAAATGAACCTTAACCTATAGTGTTATCTTAAATAATCATGGCCATAATAATTATAAAACTATTAAAATTAAGTAATGCATTTCTTTAGAAAATCCTGTTGTTGTCTGTACCAAGGAAAAAATTAAAATGATTTGAAATTGAAAAAAAATAACAACCCAATTAGATAATATTTTCTGGCATTTTAAAGAAAATTTGGCACTTTGTAGACATGCCAAATCCCCTTTAAACCTATGGTGCGGGTTTGTTGATGAAGGAAACTCTGCCATTCAAACTTGGCTTTTTTTCCTGAGTAGCATCTTGCAAGCATCCGGAACTGTCTCCTCTGATATAGCTTTCTTATTTTTGACTGTGTGCTTTGTATTTAATTTTGTAAATTTAAATAAAGCATCTGATCACTTAGGTACAGCACAATTGTTTACTTGGTGTGTGTGTGCATGCACACACATGTGTGTATGTTGATGTGTGATATAATTGTGTGGTCTAGAATCACTTAAAATGTGTAATTATTCTAACTCATTCTTCTAAATTTTTGAGTTCCTGGGTTGTGCCTCTGTACCCAATACTACATTTTTTTTTTAAAAAAAAAAAGACAAATTTAATATTTTCAAAAGTTTTCTGTATATACTGATGTGATAACTTAATTTCGCTTCATGGGTGAAAATAAATTAAAATAATGTCAGATTAATTATTATAACATTTCATATTTGTCCATCTATATTTATTTTTTCTTTAGTTAAAAATAGATTTTTTCATACAATATATTCTCATTCTCCTTTCCCAACTTCTCAGAGATCTTCACCCTCTATTTTAGTGCATGATCACCAATGTTTCACACTAGGTTCAAGCATAGAACTATGGCATGTTAAATTCCTACCCAATGCCTCTCTATTCTTTGCCTGCAGGTTCTGTGCATTCTGGTCACTTTCCATCCTACCATATGGCTCTCAGCCACAGTGTGTTTACTCTTGGTAGTGGATTAGTGCCGTATATTCCTTTTTAGAGAACTTTTAAAAGAGATTATGCCTGCTGTACTTTTGATCTCATTGCTGTTGCCCAAAACATTTAAGATCTTTGATATTTATAGGTAGATTTTACAAGGAATGTTCCTGGCAGAAACACTTTATTGGGTGGAACTGTGGGGCTGACAGAAGTGATTCAAAAAAGGAAATTCAACTCCAATTCTTATTTTGCGTGTCTAACAACCATATTGCATCTTCTCTTGGGAGGACCACTTTTCCATCCCTACCTTTATTCACTTGTCTGTAGCACTTTGTGTAAGGTTGAGTCCAAGGAGGATTATCCATCTCAATTTTGGTATGTTCATTAGTGCCTATTTGATCATCTCATGTTTGGATGGAAATTTAAAGAAAAGTTACTGGTATAGATTTTAAGGTTTTTAGAAGGTCTAGTCTCAGAGCAAACACCCTGATCTCTGGCTCCTAAAATCATACTGCCCTCTCTTTCCACAATGCTTCCTGAGCCTTAGGTGGCAGAGTGTGGTGTAGATGTATCCAGCAATTCTGCATTCTGCTTCGTTGTGCTTTTCTGATGTGTTCACTCCCAGTTTCAAAGACAAGTTTCTGTTTGTTTGTTTGTTTGTTTGTTTATTATTGTTTATTTATTTATTTTTGGTTGTGGGATATGAAATGTTCAGGTATGAAAGAAAACAAACAATAACATTGTATGGAATTTCCAGATTATATTTTGAAATCTACATGTGTATACATATGCAAAAACAATTACTGAAAAATGGGCCCTGAATTTGAAGGAGAATATGGGAGGGGTTGGAGGGGGGACATGTATGTTAGTGATATCATAATTAAATTGTAACCTCAAAAATAAATTAAAAAGACTATATCTATTTCATTTTTAAAGAAAAATAGTGTCTTTTTACTGTATGTTCCCATTGTTAGTTCTGTTCTTGATATATCAACCTTATTTATTTAGCAGAAAATAAAATATTTTAAAATTAAGCATATACTGGAAAAAGTAGCCACAATTTACTTAACATAATACAATGGGTTCTTTGGACTTGAAGCATTCCTTTTCAAACAACTTTTTCAACAATTGGATCACCTATAAATTTTAAAGTTTATTAATTTTTTGATTCTGAATTTTTTGAGATTATCATAGAATTGCATTTCTTTCCTTCCTTTCCTTTTGTCAAAACCTCCCATTCACATCTCCTTGCTTTTTCAATTCCACTGCCTGTTTCCATTCACTACTATTATATGTATAAATGTAGATGTATATGCCTCTTTATGCCTAAAAATAATCTGTTTAGTTTCCATATGGTACTGGTTGGTATGTTTTAAGGACTCACAAGTTGGTATTAGATAACCAACTGGAGTGTTATTCCTAAGGAAAGACTATTTCTTTGGCTCTCAGTATGCCTTAGTAGTTTATGGTTTTTTTTTTTTTTTTTTTTTTTTTTTTTTTTTTTTTTTTTTTTTTTTTTTTTTTTTTTTTTTTTTGGGGTTGAAGCCCTCTTTATACTTTGGCTTCATCCTTGGGTGAAACTATTTAAATGTATATATATAAAACTTTTCAATCAAAAAACAATGGAATGCAAAATTGATGTAACTAAACACAAATCTTTATATAAAAATACATGAACAATGCACACACATATACACAAACAGCACACCACTTAGCATTTTTTTGCTCTATATTGACCATTTTTTATTATTTCATTCCAGCTTCTTTTCTCTCTTCCCTCTCATTTCTTTTCCTTTTCATTTTCTAGGATAAATTTAATAAACAAATCATAGTACTTAGTATAGAAGAATATTTTTCAAGTTATTGTGAAAAATCATACTTCTTCAGAGAGTAAGAACCTTATAAGACATTCGACAGTATAGGGATTTAGTGTAGAAGTACAGGAATGATTATTTTGTAATAACAGGTCCTATTTTTTTCCATTTAGAGCAACAGGGAAGGGGAAATTCATCTAATATGCAAATGAACAATCCAGTGGCAGAGAATTCATGCAAAAAGATAAGCTGGGTAATATCTGAGTAATTGCAGTAATTTGGGATATGTAAATATATCTTATAACAAAGGAAATGTAAATAATTATAAGAAAAACAAGTAATTAAGGTACTATGCCTTTAGGTTAAATAGCAGCTGCACATTCCAAACAAAGTAAAAAAAAAAAAAAAAAAACAAGGATAATATACTCATTTGATAAGAACTTTCAAATACATTTCAAAGTCAAGTATATGGTAAATACATGCTGATCACAGATTATCTAAGAAAATAATTTGTAACTCTTCTAGAAATGTGTTTTCAAAGTAGTATCATTTTATTACACTTGAAAAATATTTTATGTATTTTCCTTTGAAGACAGTGATAAATTCCCAAAGGATACAGAATATATTTCAGATATTACAGGACAACCTGAAACAAAGTCTCATTTCTTGAATACCACTTTATACTATAGGAATAGTAAAGTACTACTTTTCAAAGCTAAAGGTCAAGGCAGCAGTATAAATTAAGAATTAGAAAGCCAGTTGATGGTGGTTCATGCCTTTAATCTCAGCATTCCTCATTTAGGAGGCTGAGGTAGGAGAATCTCTGTGAGTTACAGGCCAGCCTGGTGTACAAGAGCTATTTACAGGACAGTCTCAAAGCCACAGAGAAACCCTGTAGTAAAAGTGTTAGAGTTAGCCAGTAGTTGTGCACCCCTTTAATCCCAGCACTCAGGAAGGAAACTCAGGAGAATCTCTGTGAGTTTGAGGCCACTCTGGTCTACAGAATAAATTTCAGTCCAGTGAGAGCTACACAGAGGAGCCCTGTTTGGAAAACAAAAACAAAAAAGAGCAATAAAACAGACAAACAATAATAATTAGACTCCTGACATTTTAAAAAACATTATTTGTTTGTTATTTGTGGATTTTACCTCATGAATTTCAATCTCAATCATTTCTGC
The DNA here is from genome assembly GCF_903992535.2 of Arvicola amphibius. Taxonomy (NCBI): domain Eukaryota; kingdom Metazoa; phylum Chordata; class Mammalia; order Rodentia; family Cricetidae; genus Arvicola; species Arvicola amphibius. Next base: position 14,930,966 of record NC_052056.1, read on the forward strand.
ATCCCTTCCTATCTGACCTCTGCTCTTGCAACATCTCCTCCAGAAAATAAAATAAAATAAAATAATTAAAAAGAAATCTTTTTTTGCTTTGAGAGAAAAGGAAAAAAAAAAAAAGATATGGTCCTAAAAGCTGTAGTGAGACACAGTAAGGTCGGTCAATGTATCATTTAGTCATTCTATCTGTCTTTACTTACAAGTGTTTGCTATAAAGTCATTGGTCTGGTGCAATGCCTCTGATTTCTCCAAACTATCAACACTCAGTCCTACTGTGACTCCCCTTTGTTATGCTGTGTTGTCCTATGTTGTGGAGATCCTACAGGACTGGCCCCTTCACATGCTCTAGCAGATAATAGACAGGGTATATGCTAGGCCCGCCCAACAAGTAAGATAAAAATAAAAATTTATAAAACAATATTAGGTAGTCAATTTAATAAATTAATAAATAGGCAGTTACAGGAACAAGAAATTACAGTTTCTTATTAATTAATCAATTAATTAATGTTTAAAGTGAGGAAAATAATGAGTCCAGTTTCTTTCATCAATATTTTTGTTCTTCCTTTATTTCTTACCTCTTTTAGTTAGAAAAAGACAATTTCTAAATAATGAAATCCTCTATGGAATCTAAGAATATCTTAGCTAGCTTGCAAAGTAAGTCCTAAGAAAATAACAGAGACTGTGTAGTTTATCAAATAGCATTTGGGTATTTCCCATACAGGAGACTAACCAACATCATTTTGTCGTTAGACCTGACTTCATCTATTCCCTCCTCTTTATCACATGAAGCCGCTTTACTCCTGTATGTACATAGTATTTTCTCTTCCAGCAGAAGAGCATCGTTTGTCTTTGTCTACATTTTAATTTGCTTCCTCTCAGGACATCAGTTTCTTCTTGGCTTATTTCAACCACTGACTTATTAAGAGTCTTTTTTTTTTCTTAAATATAGTTTGTGAATGAGAAGTTCAGCACAGAATCAGCCAGCATTATGAAACAAATTTTCCAGCATATAGAAAGATTTTTCATTACTGCCTTCTGTATTTCTGTCTTCACCCATCATGGATTCTGATACAGTATCAGAAAACAGCAAGGTGAAGATTCAGAAACTAATTATCCTTCATGGCAAAGGACTTGGCATTTACCTTGGGTCCTGTAGCTTTATCAGTCTCTGCAGAAAGCCTCTGCCTTCCTTGTAAGCCTCATAACAAGGTATTAAAAATTCATCAGAGTAAATCAGACTCCATCTGAGCCTCTTTATGAGGCCCATTCTTAATTTGAAGCTTATAATATATAATTTTTTATATTGGAAATTATTTCAGTATGACAAAATACTTTTTTGTACATTTTCTTGATTGTGAATTTGTTTTGCTTATAAACAAAATAAATAGGAGACCATGGGGCAAAAGGTACTAGAGATACTACAATAAACATTAGATTTATTCAAAATACCTCCAATTCATTTTTTCCTGTGGGGATTGCTTTGCATTCTGGTAACACATAAAGTTTACAAATGAAGGAAAAATACTGTTGACTGATAATGCATACTAAATTAAATGTAAGGCAATATTCAGACCTTAACCATTTCATTGCACTAAAAGAAGAATAAATAAAACCATATAAAGTTTGACTCACACCAATTAAATCTTTATAAATATAAATCAGTACTTAAAGATCACTCTAATCAGTCCTACAAATCAGTGATCTGCTGAGGTTAATGATTTACCTTTTCCCCATTTCTCTTTTTTTATCTAGTAAGCTATTTTTTTCTCTTGGTAAACCTTTGGAATAATGTTTTTTTATTATTATTATTTTTTTAATTTCTGCCTCTTCCCTGCCTCCTCCCAGCCTCCCATTTCCCTCCCTCTCCCCCCTACTCTTCTCCCTCTCCCTCTCTAGTCTGAAGAGCAGTAAGGGTTCCCTGCCCTATGGGAAGTCCACGGTCCTCCCCCCTCCTTTCAGGTCTAGGCAGGTAAGCATCCAAACAGGCTAGGCCCCCCAAAGCCAGTACATGCAGTAGGATCAAAACCCAGTGCCATTATCCTTGGCTTCTCAGCAGCCCTCATTGTCTGCCTTGTTCAGGGAGTCCGGTTTGATCCCGTGCTTTTTCAGTCCCAGTCCAGCTGGCTTTGGTGACCTCCCATTAGATCAGCCCCACCATCTCAGTGGGTGGGTGCACCCTTCGCAGTCCTGACTTCCTTGCTCATGTTCTCCCTTCTTCTGCTCCTCATTTAAGTCTCAAAATTTTTATGGAGTACTTATTTGGTCTCTAAAATAACTTTTTTTCTTTCTTGTTAACCTCTGCTTTTTCAAGTGAAAAATGGATGACTCATCATTAAATAACACTAGACCCTAATGTGATCGTTAATTAGTTCTTAACTTTTTTCAGAAATGTTGATGAAGTATTTTGAATGCTTTATTATGATCTTAGCAATATTGTATTATTCTCTTAATCAATATATATATTTAAAAAGAGAAAACAATTCAGAAGTAACTCGATTGGTTCTTTGGATAAAAAAATGATAATAAATCTTTTTTCATTTTTCTTTTTTTAATTAAGAGTTTTTAATACAATCTTTTCTCATTTTACATAGCTATCCTTGTTCCCACTCCTTCCCCAACTTCCCAATTCCTCCAAGTCTAGCCTCCCCAACATCCCACCCCATACACTCCTAAGAACAATCACCCAAAGTTCTTCTACAGTTGGGGCATCCATCTTTGGCCTTCAGGCCCATAGTTTCCAGCAGACATTTCCATGATGCAGGAAATTTCAAAGGCAGTTCAGTCAGTATCTGCTGTGTCCTGCAGAATGTCTTGCAGACTCTTCCATGAGTCAGGAATCCCAAAGAATCATCTCACCTTTAGGCAAGTTCAACAGTCTTCTCTCTGAGGGTTCTCTGTGTCCAGTTTATGCAATAGTCCAGGCAAGAGCAGTTTCTTGCCCAAATGGCTATCAAACTCCATAAGGAGCTTCTTCGATGCCCATCTTTCTCTTGAAGTAGATTGGTGCTGCCAGGAGCAGATGTGTCTCATTGTCATGAAAAACCCTAAGTTATTAAAACATTTAAAATGCCATATTCTATAGTTTTTGAAAGATATTAGGAATGCCTATCTAACTGAAATATATCTTTATATATCTAGAAAATCTAACATGACTACAAGCTTTACTATTAGCGATGATTATCCATTAGCAACCTATATTTCCTAATTATACATTACATTCTTAAAAGAACTACACAATCACAATACCTTAATCAAGATCAGAAATACATATAACAAGATTGACCTTAAATTAATATCAGTAACCAAGATTCCCAACAATCCAACTTATTAATATCGATATCATCTCCCTCTTTAAATGTAAAAGAACATTTATAAACAATATTTGGGAATATGGGCGCAGTTATTTCTCTCCAAACTGCTTCCTGCTGAATGGGGACGCGCCTCCCAGGCATTGGGATTAAAGGTTTGTGCTACCACACCTTGAAGTCACAGAGGTCAATCTACCTTGCCTACCAAGTGTTGGGATTAAAGGTGTGTACCACCACATCCTAGCTACTTCCTTTTTTCTGTTTTACTTTTAAGAACTTTAACCTTTAGCTTGTGTATATTTTTAACACACTGTAAAACATTTAGATGTTTTCTTCGACTTTCAATCTTTTTTTTTTTTATTGTGTATCTCTCTTTTTGTGACCATGTGAGTCTTTAATTTACCAAACAATATAGGTAGGATTAAAGCCATGATGTTGACACCTAGATCCAGCCCATGCCTTAGCTTTCTAGCCTCATGGTGGAGGTACCCACAGGAGCCATGTTTATTGCCACAACTCTATGGCATTTCAAGGTCCCTGCCAGCAAACAAGCTGCAACAGTGTTAAACAACACTCAAAAGCTCCATAGTCAGGAAGGCCTGCTTGAAAGAGTCAGAGTTTGCCTTAGCAGGATGGCCCAGAAAGCCGGCATTTTAAAACAGCACAACTTTTTTCCTGCTACTGCTGACAACCAAAAAACACATGTTCAGACCCAAGAAATTGCTGCTACCAAGAAGCCATGCTTTACTCTATTCATTCCCAAGCTTTCTCAAGCTTTCTGTGGATTCAGTTATCCACGTTGGCGCCATTCTGTAGTGAGGAGCAGGCGGGCTGTGTTCCCACCTGGCTCCCATACACCGGCCAGTTTATGCCTCGAAATAACAGTCGGTAGAGCCTAGAGAGCTGGGCCTTCCAAATGAAAGCTTCCCTATCCAGGGGCAATCTGGGCCAAGGCTCCTGGAATCAGAGATGTAGTGGAGGATGGTCACAGGTGTGTCGAATTTTATGGCTTTTAAACAGAAAACGTATGCTAATTTTGACAATTTCAACTTCACAATGCAAACTATCCATTTTGTATATATATCACTCTATCTAACCTCACCCAACCAACATCCACCCTCAAAACTCATCTTCTCTTCTTGTATAGAATCCACTGTGCCTAATTGATGCTGATTTATTGATAACTCACTGATGTTTTGACTTAATCTTATATAGATACTCATAGATGACATGAATTCATGAGTACAGTAGCCTTGTGATCCTTTGATGCTAAAGTTTCACAGCATTCTTCCCCATCCTCCCATTATTACACTCTTTCTACACTTCATCCTCAATATTCCATATCCCTTAGAAGTGGGGATGGATTTGGATATTCTTTTTATGGCAAAGTAAGTAGGGAAGTAAAAAGGTTCTGAGAAAAGTGGGTTTACATTAAGAAACATGATCAAAATGTATTCTTTGAAAAAAAATTAAGGAAAAATAAAGTATTGCACTTTGACAAAAGACTTGTTTTTTAAATGCCAATAAGATTTAATAAATTAATTGCAGAGAAAAGTTTCTCTGTCTGAAATTGAGATTAGTACATAATCATAATTTTACAAAATAGTTTGTAGCTTATGATTTGTTTTTTTTTTTTTTAAAAAGCATCAAAAATGTAAATTCCCTTTGGGAACCTATTACTACAAGGATATGGGCTTTTGACCAGCTTCACAATGCCAGAACGGAATTCTTTCCTCTAAAGCAATCCTCAAATCTAATCAAGGAGCAGTTGGATACTGCCATAACTGTTATGTCCTTATTTCACCAGTGAGCACATCCTTCCTGGGATGCCATTATTATAATATGTTGGGTTGGTCCCCTGAAATTGCATACTACCTTCTAACACTGTGGTGCCAGCAAGGACGGAGGCTGTATTATGTCAGTTCCAGCTTAATTTCTTTGTCTTACACATGAAGTTTGTCATGTGTTCAAGAATAGAGTCATACCCTTTAGGTCTCGTTAGTATTCAAGAATAAAAGCAATCAAATATTTCCTCACAGCTGAATGAAATGTAGTTGTATATTGGTGTAATAATTCCATTGTCACTTCAGCATTTATGAACATGCAGGGGGATTCTACTTCCCTGCTCTTATGGACAATAAACGATGAAAAGTGGAAGTCAACTATCTCTGTAGAAGAAAATGAGTCATTGGGATAAATGTCCACAAGAGGCATAACTGGATAATATGGCAGTTTGTTTTTAACTTTGAAAAATATCCACACTATATTCCATAGTGGTTGGCATACCATTTACAAAAGTGAATAAAAATTTATTTTTCCTTATAACTTCATCCCCTTATGTATGCACACACATACTCGTGTGTGTGTGTGTGTGTGTGTGTGTGTGTGTGTGTGTTTATTAAACGATAGGATTTCTTTATGGAGCCTGTCCTGGAACTTACTTTGTAGACCCAGGCTGGCCTCAAAATGTCTGCCTGCCCTTAATTCCTGAGTGCTGAAATTAAAGACATGAGCAACCATCTCCCTGCCCCCTTTTTTATATTTTGTTTTCCTAACTTGGCTGATATGGAATCTCAAAGTAGTTACAATTTAATTTGCCCTAAGTGTTAATAATGTTGAACATATTTTTCAAATATTCTTCAGCTATTTATATTTCTTTCTTTGAAACCTCTAGGTCCAGTTCACCAACTATTCTATATTTGGGTATGTTTGTTTTTGTGTTCACTCTTTTTAATTTTTGTGTGTTCTCAATAGTGATCCACTGACAGATATATAGCTGATAAAGGTTTTATCCTTTTCGGTGTGGTGGGTTTTTTTTTTTATTTGATTAATAGTTTACTACACAAAATATTTGTGATTACAGCGACTGTATTCTATTGATTATTGATCTTATTTCTTAGGTGATGGGAGAATTATTCAGACAGTTCTTCCACATTTTTTGTCTTGAATTGTGCTCCATACTTTTTCTCCAGAAATTTTAGAGTTTCATGTCTTATGTTGAGCTACTTCATTCACTGGAATATTTATTGGAATTTCAATAAATCAGTGGATTACTGTCAACAAGATAGGCATTTTGCTACATTGATTATTCCAAATCAGGAGGTGGAGTGACACCATATTTTATGTCTTCATCATTTCTTTCTAGTTTGTTAAAGTTTTCATTAACCAGTTATGTCCATGTTTGATTTTATTCCCTGATGTGGGTGGTCCTTCTGTATATGTATTGCTTTTATTGGTTAATAAATTGAAAAAAATGCTTTGAGCCTATGGCAGGTAAGAACAGAAGAAGGAAAAGCTAGGCTCTACGCTGGGGGAAAGAAGGGCATGGAGCTGCTGGAGACAGGCACTGCGAACTTATGCTGGTAAGCCACTGTCACATAGCATTACACAGGTTACTAGCAATGGATTAAGTTAATGTAAGATATTCGCCAGTAAGAAGCTAGAGTTAATGGGACAAGCAGTGATTTAATTAACACAGTTTCTGTGTGATTATTTCAGGTCTAATCTAGCTAGATGGCTGAGAACCAACAAGCAGCCTCCTTCTCCAACACTTCATCATTTCTTTCTTAGTTTGTTAAAGTTTTCATTAACAAGTTATGTCCATGTTTAGATTTATTCTCTGGTATTCTTTGGTTCTATAATAAATAAATTGATTTCTTTTATTTTACTTTTATTTATGGCCTGCCTCACTAGTGAATTTATCTTTCTCTTCAATTTACAAAATTCCTTTAATTAATTGCTATGGAGATTTGTTAGTTTAATGTTCTTAACTTTTAGTCTGATTTTAGCAAGGGATTTTTTTTTAATTATCACAAACATCTTTTTGGGGTATAATGTTATGGATTGTCAGTTATTTTTACTTTAAACTTGAAAGACACTATTTTACCTCTTTCTGGCTATTTTAATTTTACTTGAACATTATGATATTATTCAGGTGGGTCTGAATTAATATGTGACTTTATGTTTATATATTTCTTTGCTTCTTTTGTTTATTGAGCATTTTAATTATAGTTTGATGAAGTGAGATTTTCTGGATGTGTTACTTCGATGTCCTCAATCTCTCTTGTATCTGAGTTGTCATATCTTTCCCTATGTTTTAAAAATCTGATCGAAATTTTTTAAAAATATTTTATATGTCATAGGGTGGTATTAGTACACATATTTAATCCCAGTACTCTGAAAGCAGAAGCAGGTGCTCTGCTTGAACTGTTACACAGAGAAACTCTGTCTTGTAAAAAACAAGAAAAATTAAAGAGAAAAAAATTTGTACACCACCAGAATATTTTTCTTCCCCTATGTCTTAAATCCTTGAATCTGGTCTTTTCAGAAAATCATCCATATTTTTTGGAATTCCCTTTGATACCTTTTTATTACCTTATATTTGATACTGTTGCATATTTACCAATTCCTCTATCTGTCTTCAGGATCAAAAGTCTGTGCTATTTTGGTCCGCTTTATTTGACTTACTTTTTTTAATATATAATCCATTGAAAACAGAATTTTCTACAATATTTCTATATTTTATTTATGCATTCTTTCATACTACACTTTTTATTCCTTATTTTATTCAACTGTTTATGTCTTTTCAGATATGTATTAAAATTAGTTTGAATTCTTTTTCGGGAAGTTTGTCCTGTTAATTCTTACTAGGTTTGTTGCATGGAGAGATAGCTTATTTGTCACAGCAGCTTCCCAGAACCAAAATAACCACACAGAAGCTATATTGGTTAAAACACCACTTGGCCCATTAGTTCTAGTTTCTTATTGTCTAACTCTTACATCTTAATTTAATCCATTTCTATTAATCTGTGTATCACCATGAGGTTGTGGTCTACCAGCAAATTTCTGGCATATCTGTCTCTGGCTCCATAGGGTATCCTGACTCCATCTTTTCCCCCCAGTATTCAGTTCCATCTTCCCCACATACCTAAGTTCTTCCCTTTCAACAGACCAAAGCAGTTTCTTTATTCATTGACCAAGAAAAGCAACACAGACAGAAGGACCTCCCACGCCATAGGACGAATATTATTTTAAAGAATAAAATAATGGTTTTTTTGGTTTTTATTTTGTTGTTGTTTTTAGACTGAGTATTACACTTGGACACTGGCTAGATGGAACTAAGTGATATAATTACTCTCCTCCTATGTGCTGGGATTAAAGGTGTATACCACCACAACTCATAAAAATTTCTATATTTGTTCAGCTTATATGAAAGAATAACATTTTATATTAATGATATGCTATGCAATATATTATTCATATATATTTATATTCATAAAATAATATTAAAGGTATGTATCCTCAAACATTCATGATCCAGCTCTCAAAATACTTGATTCTAGCTCTTTGAAATGTACAATAATTGGTTATTTAAAACTAGTATTCAGTGCAAGCCTACATCAAAAGATCTTACTTTTATGTAACAAAGTTGTTTTAGTAAAAACTATATCAATCATCCCTAATCTTCCCAGGTTCTGCTAGAAACTATGGTCATTAAAACTTCCAAATGATCTTCTGTTTATTTTAGCCTCTATAATATCATGTAATACTTCTATTTCTGTGTTTGTTCATTACAAATGACAGAAAGATCATCAGTTCTATCTCATTGCTGAAAATAGTAGGATTTTATTTAGAGTGTGTCAGTGTTCAATTTAGCATATGTAACTATTTTTCTTAATTTTTAGTCAATGGACACTTGATAGTTTCTGTTTAATCTTATTATATCTTATTTTGTCATGTTTGATTGTTATCTCTTAGAAGCCTGTTCTTTTCTATTGAGAGTTAAGAAGGAAATAGACTTGTAAGGGAGGGGAGGGGGGAAAAATGAAGAGGGATAGAGGAGGAGGAATTTATAACCAGCATGTACTGTATGAGAAAAGCATTTACTCTCAATAAAAGAAAAATGAAGTTTAAAATGAATCAAAATTAATGGAGATATATATATTTGAAATGTTGTAATTGTACTTTCTTTTTGCATATACAAGTTCAGTTGATTAAAATTTGGATAATGAACTTACTTGGGAAAACAATTTCATATGGAACACACTTAAATAAACTTGGAGAAAATATACTTATAAAATTATAGTTGTTATGTGAGTTATGTTATGTTAGGAAGTTATGTGACCTTTGCCTCACAGTGTAAAATTTTCTCTACTAACTATTTTAGATGAATTTTAGAATGGTACTATACCAGGTAAATGTTATAAAATGCCAATGAGGTAAATGTGTTGTACAGATTGTGTCAAAGAATGGGAATCTTGAAAGCATGTATTCAAATCTTAGCTGAACAGAGAAGAAAATGAAAATGGGATGGAAGAAGCTGTATGAAAATGGATTTATCATCAGAAATCTTGGTAGAATAAAATTGTGATGGAATACAAATATAAAAATTAAGTATGATTATATTTTTGGAGACAAAAATATCTGATATTTTATAAAGACTGAATTAGTCAAAATGTTGATCATTTTCTATGTGTTCAGCATACTGGCAGCTTTTCTTTCATTCCAGTTTTGTTTCCCTTTCAGACATGGATTTTGATATGTGTAGCTATATTTAAGATTGTACAAAGCAAAGATAATTTCATAGCTATTGGTTTTATTAAATCTGAAAGGCCCGTGTCAAGTTTTATACTCTACAAATGAATGTGAATTAGTTATGGGTATTAGAAACATGTACTAGTCTAACTATTTCCATATGTTCTTATATTTACATTTTTAATTAAAGCACACTTTCACAATTTATTAATCCCCAAACAGTAATAGCATATGTGCACATTAACATTAATTAATGCTGATAATGTTGTTCTTTCTTTCTGAGAATAGCATGTTACATATAAATCCTATTAAAGAACAAGTAAAGATATCACTTATGTCCTAGAAAAAGTTTCTATCAATTTGATGTATTAAAATATAAAAAAGAAACACAGAAATTAGAAAATATCGCCGGGCGGTGGTGGCGCACGCCTTTAATCCCAGCACTCGGGAGGCAGAGGCAGGCGGATCTCTGTGAGTTCGAGACCAGCCTGGTCTACAAGAGCTAGCTCCAGGATAGGCTCTAAAGCTGCAGAGAAACCCTGTCTCGAAAAACCAAAAAAAAAAAAAAAAAAAAAAAAAAAAAAAAAAAAAAAAAAAAAAAAAAAAAAAAAAAAAAAAAAAAAAAAAAAAAAAGAAAAGAAACAAATTCCACAAATTCTGGGGAAAGCATTCAGTAATTAGATTTATTCAAGCTTTTAAACAAATAAAAGCATAAAAGTTGATGGCCTGCAACACATTATTTAGAGTAAATAGGAGTTTTAAAGTGGAAAAAAATACGAGTAAAAAGGAGGTTAATTAAAAGCTACTACCCATTTAAAAGCATTTCAGGAGAAATCTAGTGAAATTCATTTCTTGGCACCAGTGATATATATGAGAAATGATTTTGACACTACAGACATAATCTTAAAAATTGCAATACATGTTTAAAAATTTTAGTATACTCTACATGACTTAATTTCAAGGAAGATAAGAATAATAGGATAAGTTGTAATAAATTAAATATTGAAGACTATATTGAGCAGCCCTGTAGAGAAAATAATAAAGAGTACAGCCCTTCCTTGTGTTCTTATTCCATGACTCTTTCAAGATAAGAGTCTTTCCCATGATTCTCATTTATGTTACTAGATTACAGCACAGTGGTATTTGTCTGCTGATCGTAGAAGCTGAGCAAAGGGATATAAAAACTTCTAGGGTATAAACAAGCAGATACTAAACTTTCATTAGAGAGGTCATTTGATTCTGATTATCATTGTAGTTACTTCATAATAAATACTACATAGCTGAAGGAAATGAAAGTTGATGAACTGTTTTGTGGCATTCATATAAAATTGGTGTCAATCAACTGTCTTGCAATTTGTAAGTATTTAAAAATAATACTATCATTCTGATATTTCATCTCTTTTCATTATTACTCTATAAATTTACTTCTATGAGAATACAAGAGAATGTTGACAAAATTTGAATGCCTATGTGGACACTAATAATTTAATAAATCCTGTCTGCTTACTAAGTTAGCTGTACAAAATTCATTAAAGTGAATAAAATAATTACTTCAAGAAGTAATTTATCCTTTTGAAGATTTATTGGTAAGCGAAAACCAATTCCTTAGATCTTAAGCTTGATGTGAGCCAGTAACAATGAATCAAAATAAAAAGACATGAAGAAGGCTTTAGATGAGGAAATTAAAGGAGAGCTAGACAAAAGAGACTAAGAATAGAACATAAGGAATGAGAGAAAATAAACACACATAAAAAGTGTTATGGAATATTGCAATCTGAAAGGAGAAGAGATTCAAATACAGGCTCCCATACAATTTTAAACGTTTTTTAGAAATGTGCAGTCTCCCTTTAAAAAAAGATGTATTTATTTATTATGTACAGTGTTCTGTTTGCATGTGCTCCTGTACAGCAGAAGAGGGCACCAGATCTCATTGATGGTTGTGAGCCACCATGTGGTTGCTGAGAATTTAACTCAAGGCCTGAAGAACAGAACACGGACCTCTGCATGTGAGTGGCAGTGTAGCTTGGTCTGTATGAGAGGTCTCTGGTCAGCATAACCAGGTTCTACCGCTAGTGCATGAGCTAGCCTTTGGAGACTATTACCTATATTGGGATGCCTCACTGAGCCTTGAAGCAGGGGGCCAGGACTTGGTCCTGCTCAACTTAATGTGTCAGGCTTTGTTGTTGATTCCCCATGGGAGGCCTTAAGCTTTGGGAGGAGTGGATGTGGTGTGAGCTGGGGGGGCTGGGCAAGAAGAGCAGGAGGAGGGGTCTGAAGGAGAACTGTGGTTGGGATGTAAAACGAATAAAAAATAAAGAAATGCAAGCTCCCCAAAATATTTCGGTTTTAAATATGTGTGTATGTCCATGCAAAGTCTTTATATAATATATATTTACTGTTTAACAAACATAGAATTAATAAACTCTCACTGCTTTTCCCAGATATCGAACACTAGATAAACACTCATATTTGGCTTTGGGAGGTCTACAATTTTATTATACTAATTAAAAAGTATTATTCCATATCATCATAAAGGAACATGTCTACCTGCATAGACATTATTGGATTGGCCTTCTATGCTCATTCTTTCCAGAAGTTGATAAAAACATAAAATACTAACATGTTTTATATACTTACAGTCTTGTCTTATTTTACGTTGCCCAATATACCACTCAAACCTCAGCGAAACATTACTTCAGTCATTTAAACCCACGTATGCTTTGTAATATCAGCCTTACTCTGAATGCCGCATGGCACTCAGTTTTAATCAAACTACTCAAGTTTTTGTCCACTTATTCATCAGAATAGTAAAAGTTTCTACATAAATAAATATATACATTGTGCTTGACGCTTTCATCCTCTATTCATTTTTACTACTGTTTTCCAATCCCATATCTCTTTTTGCTGTTTTACTCTACTTGTGAATAGAATTCTCATTTTCAGTAAATTAATCAAAGCAAAATAAATTAAGCTACCTTAGAGTGCTTTAAGTCTACAAAAGTAATTAATCATGGAGTGCTTTAGCTTCCATTTCTTAATTAATTATTGAATTTGAACTCTTACCCACAAACAGAAACCCCGAAACTTCTGTCACATAGTTCCATTTTGTTTATTAGTCAGAGCGTTGTCTTGAAAGAATGTTGCTGATAAATTCCATAGTGGTGCACTTGCTGAGTGTGTATGACACTGGCTTCTAACCCACAAGACCTCTAAGATCCAGAAGAATAAGTGTTATTGCAACTGTACCATAAGCATATCTAGATGTCATGCAGCATTTTCTTAAGATATGCCTTCAATCAAATTGTTTGCTTTACAGTTCATTAAATTCTTGTTAAGTATATAAAGAAATACGAAAAGACTGAACAGAGAGTCGGGCGGTGGTGGCGCACGCCTTTAATCCCAGCAGTCGGGAGGCAGAGGCAGGCAGATCTCTGTGAGTTCGAGGCCAGCCTGGTCTACAAGAGCTAGCTCCAGGATAGGCTCTAAAGCTGCAGAGAAACCCTGTCTCGAAAAACCAAAAAAAAAAAAAAAAAAAAAAAAAAAAAAAAAAAAAAAAAAAGACTGAACAGAGAGAGCTATTTATAGATTGTAGAGCTGAGGGAGGACGTTCATATTTGAGGCACACTCACCATTTACAGGTCGACATTTTTGGTCACCTAGAATTTTCTTGACCTTTGAATGATTCATAGAATTTGTACTAGAAGCTGACCCATATTAAAGTTATTCTTATACAAGGCATAAGAATAAAGATATGAATTAAGTTCATGAAGGACATCATATAATTAAGAGAATATGATATATTTTTAAAGACTGTTTCTCCTCATAATGGAAATATAACTATTATTTCTAAAGTATCATCTCAAATGTGATCCTTCATTTTAAAAATAGAATGATCATTATTTCTTAGACAATCCTGTATATAATTTATCTGTTTTGTTGACAACAGTCTTAGGTTAAACCTTAAAGACATAACAAAAATATGAAAATATAATAGCATTGAGAATTATATTTCCCCAATTAAGAATCTTTTTATAAGAAATATCTTACTGGGTGGTGGTGGCTCACGCCTTTAATCTCAGCACTCGAGGGGCAGAGGCAGCTGGATCTCTGAGTTCGAGGCCAGCCAGGTCTATAGAGTTAGTTCCTGGACAGCTAGGACTGTTACACATACACTGCCTGTCTCAAACCCCCATGTAAAAATTACAAGGCTTTTTTTCTCATTCTCCATATATATTTTTCTTCTGTGCTTTACCTAAACCAAGTTATTCTAATATTTGATATGCTCCTATGTATATTAACTTATAAAGAATAAATTTGTTATTGTTTTGAGTAATTATTGACTTTGAAATTTTATTTCTCTTTACTAAACAGAAATTTAGTAAATACTCTATGACAATTGCTGCATCCATTTCACTGAGAGCTCAGTAGTAATCAAGGCCCCACTTTACCTGAAGAAAAAAACTGCAATCCTTATTTAATATGCTCTGATGAATCTTATGTTGCATTAATAAAATAAAACAATGAGTCCTATTAAGGTTGCCATTGTATATACATGAGCTGAGCTATTCTAAAAAAATAGAAAAATCCTCTAGTAGTATGTATTTGCTAACAAATGAGATGAGTAAAATTCTATATCAAAGCATAATTAAATTTATTCTGAAAATAAGCATACTTAGAGGATACAAATGCAACAGAAAATTGAAAGAAAACAAACCAGAATTAGTTATACAGTCTTTACTAATATATAATAACTAACAGTTGATTAGATAAGGTTTAACTACTGAACACTTGTATATGTTTGGTAAAGTATTTTTTTATTGCTAAAATTTGATTACAGACACTTTGATGATATAGAATATCAAAATTGACATAATCTATTACTTGAAAATTTGACATGAAATTTGAGAATTTGACCATCAAATTTCTGATTGAGCTGTGATGTACTCTCTGCTATCTGAGGTGTTATCTAGTTTTCAGAACATCCTTTCTGAAATGTTTATTTTTTATGAAAATATTGTTACACACTTTACCATTTATGCACATAGTTATTGAAATTTAGCGTAAAGAAAAATATTCACTTACTCTCCTCAATATCTTTTCCCCATGTGTTTAAATGTTATAATCACAAGCAAACACTGTTTGAAACCTTTAATTAAGAAGTACTTATTAATCTTAATACATTTTAAGGCATTTAGGTATCATAAATCTTAACAGTTTGTTTTTAAAATCTATCAGTGAACCCATGATTGAAATAATATAACACTTCTCAAGCTTTCTTATGAGCACTGTCATTCTTGCTCCACACAGAAAACCTTTAGCTGCAGAGATAAGCTTTGTCACTTCCCAATCACTGTTTATTGAATGACAGGAAGGTCATCTAAAAGTATCAAATTTCAGGACATCTCAATGTAAAATAATTCTTTTCAACGTATAAATATCTATTGCACAGCAAAATAAATTTTATTATTTTGTCCCTGTATTCAGTAGATTGATTTTAAATAGTGAGAGGATACAAAAACAAATCTGCAACAATATTTTTGGAAGATTTTTTAAACTGGGAATAGATATTTGATTTATCTATTTATCTACCTAAAATCTATCAAGATTCATACACACACAAACACACACACGCACACACACACACACACACACACACACACACACACACATATAATTTAAAGGACTAAGAATAATAATCAGACACTGCAACTTTCTTACTATGGTAGGAATACGATGTAGATATACATATTCCAATTCTATGTTTTCTGATAAAAGGTCATTTGACAGTTTTCTGTTTTTGAGCTTATAATTGAATTACATTTCTCGCTTCCTTTCTTCCCTCCTAACCCTCCTATATAACACCCCTTTTTAAATTCACAATCTGTCTCTTGCCTCTCTGTCTCTCTCTTCTTTCTCTCCCTCCCTTTCTCTTTCCTTTCCACCTTTTCTCCCTGTCCCTGTCCTTTACATCAAAGTGTTAACACACAACCAAGGGGAAGAACAGAGCAAACCATAGGTCCATTTCTCCTTAGTTCTGGATTATTTGGAAGTCAAGATAGTGTTGGTGAAATGTGTGCATACTAAAAATGGAAATGAAAAGCATTTGCATGAGTTTACACATCCCTTCCACTGTTGTAGTAAGAACATATGCATATAGTAGCTGTGTGTTGAATTGTGTCATTTGGCTGGTTTTTTTTTTTTTTTTTTTTTTTTTTTTTTTTTTTTGACAGTTGAATATTCTCACATTACAGTGTCTTCTGAGTGACTGATATCCTGCCAAAAAAAGCTTTAGTTTCTCATCTTACTATATATGGAGAAATGATCTTTTGTATGTATGTTTAGTTCAGTAAAGTCCTCATTAAAAACCTTTATTTTGATGTTATGTGGTCCCACGAGGAGGGAAAGATATCTGTCATCTTTTACTTTATCTGTCTTGTGTCTTACTCTAAAGCTTATAAAAATACAAGAAGATATCAGCTCTCCTCAAAGCCAAGTGGCAGTCCTCATCAAGGCACTACTATGGTGGTACCTTGATAAATTGTTGTTAAGTCGTGCTTCGGTTTGTGGAGAGCTGGCATTATTGCTCAAAGATAAAGAGTGTGACTCATGACAACAGTTTAAAGGTTTATTTATATAAACCTTATTAAATATTTTATTATTTAATTAAAAAACTTAAAGTAAATAATACTTTATTTAATTTAATTATCATGAAGTAGTCAATAAAAAAGCATAATGGCCATATTAGGAAAACTGATGGCTGTTAGTACCTCAAAGAGAAGTTTTACCTGTTATTTGAGTTAGATATCTAAGATTTCTACTTTACATTATGTCAAACAAATTGTGAACCTGTCCTTAAAAATGAAATTTATTTTTGATAGCTATGAATATTCAGTGACACACAGTTAGTTGTATAGATGTCGTGCTTACTTAGATCATTTACTCTTGAGATAGTTTTAGTATTATCACGTGTTCTCTTCATATAAATTGTTCAAAATCACTGGCTATATTTTTGGGATGTTTTTATTTTCTCTTCTGTCCTTTTAAAATTATTTGCTAATTTTTATCCCTATCGATTCAGCTTTTATAATGATAGTAAATAAGTTGATATATTCAATATTATATTTGATGTTATTCAGGACAAAAAAGTGAATGAAGATTTATCGACACATAAGTATAAAATGATCACCATGAAATTTTATCTCTCTTACTGTAGGAAATAATATTGAATTTATGAAATTTCTTTTAATAAAAATAAAAACAAGCCAATAACATGATCTTCTAAAAGTAATTTAAATAAATTATTCTCATTACAATTTCATGAAGATTATATGACTAAAATTAATCTAATAAAATATAGAGCCAAAGGGACGTACATCATCTTTATATACAAGGATCAGACTGCTTAGATGAGGTTCTTACATTTGTTGCTTTGTTGTGAGACCTGAGAAGACACACATTAGAGCAAATAACAACATCTAAGTGCATTTGTAAATAATAATCTGCCTGACAGTGGTGGAGCACACTTTATATTCCAGCACTTGAAAGGCAGAGGCAGGCAGATCTCTGTGGCTGTGAGGCTAGTGTGATGTGACAAGTGAGTTCAAGGACAGCCTGGACTGCTATAGAGAAATCCTATCTGGAAAAACAAACAAACCAACCAACAAATAAAAAACAAAGCACAACATGAAGGTCCTTGGGTAGTTTGTCATTTTCTAAGAAATGGTATACGCTATATAAATAATATGAGCAACATTATATTTCATAGAAAATGGAACACCTTTTAAAGTTCTATATTCATAAAATATTTGCTGATATGTTTATAGACATAAAATAAAACACTAGTAAATAATGTTAATATTGATCCCTTGAGTTTACAACTTGAATCAAAAGTATGTCCTTATAGGACTCAACATTTATTTAACACATATTGATTCAGTGGATAAATGCCATAATGAAAATCCATGTTTTAAAAACAACTTTTCAATCATATATATGTAAATTATAAAATAACTACTTGTCTTCTCCTCCCTCCAAATATTTCTATATATTTTTCTTGATTTCTTTTATAGTCATTGTCAAATTTTTTCTTTAATTATTGCTTTTATTTGTTAATTTAATAACTGTTAACCAATTCTTGTATTATGTTCATACATTCATCAATACACCCTTCTTAGTCTTTAAAAATATTTCTTCGATGTATGTTTTTATGGAAGATTATTTGTTGTTGCATAACCAATTAATGTTCTTTTTCCAATTATTCGCCCTTATACCTACAGATAATGTAATATTTATTCCCCATCAAAGAAACTTGTCTTTGCAACAGAGATCATTACAACAACCCAAACCAACCAAAATGAAGTGTTCTGAAGATCATGCTCAACTAAAATACATACGACACAACTTCTTTAGCTCACACTCTTGGTCATTTAAGAAAGGAGTTACAAGAATCAAAAGAACAAGAGTAACAAGCATTTCTTGTGTGAGACTGTGATGCTTAGAAATGTCAGAAACAATACTTAAAAAGTTTCATGAACATGGCTTTCTAAACTAGAGCCAGACAAGGATGACACCAACAGATGTGTTAACTGAGAGACTGGAAATGTTCAAGAGGCTTCAACTCTAGTACTGTAGCCAACTATAGAATGCTGAGACTGAGAGTAATAATCTTCCCTAGAGAATGTCTCAGGTTTTAAAATTGTTTTCCAGATGAAACAATGATAACAAAGAATGAAACTTACATCATATATCTCTTAGATGTTATTTGTATATGCTTGGTTTCTTTTGAAATATAAATTTATGATTATTTTTCAAAAAATTATAATTTGTGATGAAATATGTTCAGATAAAGATTTATATTAGTAACTTGGATTTTCTATTTTGGATAAAAATGGTGAAGTCACAATTACAAGATTCTTAGTGTTTTCTCTGGAATGATATAGTACAAGTAAACTACCATCTGTTCCATTTGCAATTTTATAAAAATAACATAAAAAAGTATATATGACTTTGGAATTATATTTAAGTCATTTGCAAGGAATGCTTCAGTGCTTTTCATAGATTTAAAATGTAGACAGAAACAATGAACAATAATGAACACAATGCAGGGAAAATACGTTATTAACCATTTCCTCTGTAAGAAACTGGAAATTCTTATGTGGTACACAATTTAGCAATATTTTTATCAGCATGTAAGAATATTTCTGAGATCATCCTAAATTATAAATTGCATGCTATTATTTTTAAGCATTTTATTAAAATTCATGTTAATATTTATTCAGAAAATAAAAACTAAATAAATAAAAGTACATAGTTAAAATCTGAGTAACCTTGTAAATACACAATAAATTTAGAATATGCTAATAAATTCTGTACCTAATTTTCACCATTTAGAAACTGTGAACATTTTTCTGTGCTCCCAGAAAGAACGCCCTCTTACAAAGTCACTTAGAGCTCAGACTGGAGAATATATCGGATAATAAATATGTGCTATAAAAAGCCACTAAATTACAGTACACTGGTTAAAAAGTAGACAAGTGTTAAATATACAGCATGATTCATAGAAACGCATGCACACACACTCACACACACACAGACACACACACACAGGCTGTAAAATAATAGGATTTCCATTGGTCTTTGAACAATGCTAACACATCTTTTTTGTATGTATCACATGTACCACAGTTTCCATGTGAAGGACTGGGATCAACTTTTGGAAGTCACTTGCTTCCTTCTACCACGAAGTTTCTAGTCATTTCACATATTGGTAAGCTTCTTGACATGGTAAACACCCCCCCCCCCAATGCCAGGCTTCTAATTTGAGTACAAATACTCTATTTTCATTTTGTTTTGTTCAATGTTTTAGCATTCACATCTAAACACGCATGACTCAGAAAAGACATCAAAGCATGCCAACACATCAAGTTGAAATCTAGAATTGGGACCCTCATAGGAACCCTCTGAGAACCAACAAACATAGAACCCTTAGAGGGTGCCTTAATAACTCATTTGAATTATTATATTTAATTTAAATAAAAATAAAAGGAAACAAACGAATATAATTTATTCCCAAACATTTGAAGCACAAATATGTTTCATTACCTGCTATTTTTCATTTTTCTTTTATTGAAAGGGATTTTTTTATACATTATGTTCTGATTATGTTTTCCCTTCCCCCAGCTCTCCCCATATTCTATTTACCTCCTTTTCTGTCCAAATCCACACCTTTGTGTCTGTTAAAAAACAAACAGGCACATGAAGAATAAATAATAAAATAATAAAATAGACAAGCTCTCATAGGACAAAACAAGCAAACAGAAGAGAAAGATACAAAGTAGGAATGGAGGCGTTAACATCCAAATATATGTGTTCCAATATTGTTAACTATAAAAATGTCGATGTTCATAACTTGGCTAGTTTTCTCTAAAACTACTCCAGTGCATTTTCATATTGGCTCAGAATTAGAATATGAATCATCCCTTTTGAATTTTGCTATGCACCCATTGATTTTCTTGCTACTTTTATGATTACTCCTTGCAATCTTCATTATAGTTTGTTAGTCTTCTAATAAATTACATGTATTCTGGGTTATTTTTTTTTGATACAAATAGCATTTTCTGATTTTGATTCTTACTTGATCATTAATATTTTCTTTTCTTCATTCTCCTTAGCTTCATCTGAAATCTAATTTTAAAATATCCTTTGATATTATGCCAGTAATACCTAAACCTTAATGAAACACATAATTAATTTATGCACCCTTAATAAGTAAATATCAAGGGCACAGGAAGAGTTTTCATTAAATATTTTCCTAGCAATTCAATTTTCCTCTGTGTCAACGACACTAGAACCCTTCCATGTGCATTCCATGTATTTTTTACATATAAAATTAAATTTTAATAATGCTTAAGCATCACTACAAAAATAGTTCACGTAAGTAATATTTTCTCATATGTTTATATGTCCAGCTTAATTAAGCAGCTTTATCCTTCAAATTATGTCTATTTTACTGAAAAATCAAAGTTCATGTGGTATTTAAACTAACGTCATAGAGATACAACAGTCAGGTTCAATAAAAAAAAAATCAAGAAAATGAAGTGGCAAATTTGAGAAAAGAATAAATTATGTGTTGTTCAAAGCCAAGTAAGCAAGAAGCAGTGAAACTGAAAGAGATAATACTTAATATTCCAAGTGAAGTAAAACAAACTCTAGTGCACATCCTGTGATCAGAAACATAAAAACAAAACAAACAAAAATTCTTTCAATGAGCATGAAAAATATCTATCTATAGGAAAATTCTTACTTACAGAAAAACTCATCTCCACAGCGAATCAAAGCAGAAAGAATGATAGTAGATGAAAAACACACTCCTTTATTTTTTTTTTAATCAAGATCAAAGAACAACTGCCCATAAAAGATGTTCTTACTAAAGCTTCAAGTCTCATTGACTTGATGAAGTTAGAGGGAAAAACAAATTCAAGCAGGTAGCAACAAGGACTCAAAAGGGACACATCTGTCATTTTTAGTTCATATGGAAAATTCCCAGTATACCATTATATTTTATATTTTTTGAGCTTTTTATGAAACTATCAAAACAGGTTTTTATTATTCTCAATTACCTGATTAGTATAAACCACCAAAGCTGTGTTTACCAGCTTTCCTTTTCTCCACTTTCATCATATATGTATTTAAAAAATACATACATATATATATATATATATATATATATATATATATATATATATATAACAAAGTGAAGATGCAACAGAGGTATAAGTATTTCATTTATTCACAGAATATTAACATATTAATATGTACTGTGATAAGTCTTTAAGTTAAATGTATCTTTTAAGGATTTGAAATTTTGGCAAAACATTATTTGCAACACTAAAATTTGTTATGGGAGCATGGGTTTATGGCTATTCTTTTCATTAAATGTTTTTTTTTTTTTACTTCTGTAAATTATTACAACTATATCTCTCCTACCCTTTTGTTCTTTGAAGGATAATATACAGAGTTGTTTTACTGTGTAGCTGAATCATTGATGGGGGGATATGAGGGAGATGGGAACAATAAAGCAAATACATTTAAAAGGCTGAATCCCTGTAACATACACAAATGAATGTGCTCAAACTATAATTTGCTGGAAGTCTAGCCTTCTATTGCCCAGAAAAAAATTCTCAAAGTCTCTTAGTTTAAAAAATTACTTGTGTATTCAGAACACTTCTAGTTTTGTATTCCTCACAGAGTTTTGCTGCCCCACTTTTTTGTTTGTTTGCTTGCTTGTTTGCGTGTTCTCTCTCTCTTGCTCTCTCTCTCTCTCTCTCTCTCTCTCTCTCTCACTCTCTCTCGCTCTCTCTCTCTCTCTCTCTCTCTCTCGCTTTCCCTCCCTCCCTCTCTCCCAATAAGAAGCATTTACTCTTTGTGCTCTATTGAATCTAAGGAAAAAATACCTTAAGTATCCAGCAAAGAAAAAGTTTCAAAACACATAATTAGGTAGAATATGAGAAAGGTAGATTCCTGGGTTTTTATTTATTGGCCACTTTTTGCTCTATAGTGTATAATAGACTGTTGGATCACATTTCAGTGAAGATGTCTGATATGCTAAAGAACTGTGTGAATGCAGTCAGGTAGTTGTCAAGGTGACAAACAATCATATGAAAATTCAAAGAGGTAAAGGGTAAGTTTAAACAACAAATTTACTAACTGAGAGACTGCTTAAAGTTTGTTGCAGAAAAGATAGTGGAATGATAAAGTTTCAAAATAAAGATGTCTTCTGGTGTTTACTTTTTATTTGCAAAAATATGTTCTCCGAGTATGAAATGTTTAGGATTTTCTGTCAGGCGATATTTTTTAAAATAGGAATGTAAACCTAGGAGTTGGCAGCTGTGCACTTTTGGAGACACTCCAAGCCATAGAAATTAAATTCATAATTCCAATTATTTTTATGAAAAATATAATAACAAGTAGAACAAAATGTGATTCAAAGTTAGTTATGACTTGTGTTATTGACTGGAAAGGGTTTTATTTTCCACAATCCATTATCAATAGGCAAACAATAGGCTATGCTAGCAGGGTGATACAAGTCTATCATTACGTTGTAGCTCTGCTTACAAAACAATATGTTAAGAATGTGCTCATCTTTGAGGATAATTTGCATGCTGAGATCTTGCCAGAATGAGCACACATAGAGGATTAGGTACCTAAATCCATCTGTATTAGAAGCAGTGAGGAAAAAAAAGTACCACAAAGCCTTGTGAAATTCACAAAATCACTGACAACTGCAATTAATAAATTATGTTTGTGAATTTAAAACGCACTTTCAAAGGCAAGAAATTCTACTCTACATAATTTAATAGAATTATTGGGATCAAGTTATGGGAGATATACTGAAGTAGCTTTGTGCTGAATGCAGAACAGATTTAAAATAATGAGAAATAAATTCTTTGATATGTGACAAACCCCATGTGTGCCATGTGCATTTCCTCTGTCTTTCCCTCAAATCTAACACTCTAAAATGGAATTAGTCTGTACACTGCTTTAAATTAGTATTATGATGATATATATGTGCTTATTGTGTTAATCCGTTTTAGAAAAAAACACAATTGCACGTTTTGTCAAGACAACAGCAGACAGTATTTAAACAGGAGTGTAAATGCTAAGTAACTAAAGCAAAACCCTTTTGATAATTATCTTAGGTTTTAAAAACGTGTTACATTTCCCAGCAAGTTTTCAGGCTGTGGATGTACATTACGTAACTTTTTCTCACAGTTAAATGTTTTGCAAAGTGCCTTTTATAGGCTCTTATTTCAAGTTGAGCCAAAAGATTTCATGCACAAGTCTGACTTGTCTGCATGTTTGTCCAGTCTGTCTGACTTATCTGTCAGTTCATGAGAAGGGGAGTGTAGATTGAGGAAAGAAATAGACAAGGAACAGAAGATATATTGGATCTGGGAGAGCTTCCAATGAATACTGTAGCAAA
Source organism: Arvicola amphibius (assembly GCF_903992535.2). NCBI lineage: Eukaryota > Metazoa > Chordata > Mammalia > Rodentia > Cricetidae > Arvicola > Arvicola amphibius. The sequence continues at coordinate 14,954,783 of NC_052056.1, forward strand.
ATGCAAAAAAGCCTCAAGTTTATTACTCTTTTACATCTCAAAAACCATGCTCTGAGTCAAAACATCCTGTTGCCTGGCCTTTGAAGAGTAAGGCATTCAGTAGACACACAATTGGTCAAACACGTTGTTTGTCCATGGGAAGAAAGAATAGGTCTGAACTCAGACCTTTAGTCAAGATGGAATGGATTCAAAACTGTGGACCCTGATACCTGTTCAATTTTTTTTGTTATCTATTTATCTGTTGATAGATAGTCCTCATAAAATAGAGCTAATCCAATCTTGGCATTGTTTTTCTTTTATAACTTATGCTTTTCATAACTATTGTTTTCATAACATCTATTGTCACTGTAATAGGAATTATAAAAGCTATGAAATACAGAGAATGACACAATTATTTCAGAACTATCTTTAGTTAATATTTCTTCCTCATCTGATAATAAATCATAGCTTTTTAATTGTTAAAATTATGAGTACATTTATAATTTACTTTTTCAATCAAGTGATTTCCCCTGAAAATGTGTTTTAACATCATCTAACTCGCAAGAAAGACGTTATTTTCTAACCACTGGATTAAACAGAACATGTCATGCCATGAAAATTGGTAAGAGAATCTGGTCTTTGGTGGCATACACCTTTAATCCCAGCACTCAGAAGGCAGAAGTAGGCGGATCTTTGTGAGTTCAACGCCAACCTGCTCTACAAAAGCTAGTTCCAGGACAGGCTCTAAAGCTACAGAAAAACCCTGTCAGAGAGAGAGAGAGAGAGAGAGAGAGAGAGAGAGAAAGAGAGAGAGAGAGAGAGAGAGAGAGAGAGAGAGAGAGAGAGAGAGAGAGAGAGAGAGAGAGGAAAAGAAGAAAGAAAAAAGAAACACTGGTAAGAGGGGCTGGTTTTGGAAGGACAAAGTTATTTAGAAATTATTATATTCATACTAATGGGCTTGAGTTTCATTACTTTAGAGATTTTTTTCTTTTTGTTAATGTAGCATCAAAATTTCTATTCATGTGAATTGTTAAAGTTGGAACATATACCATTGTCAAATGAGGGTGGGAGAGAAAGGCGGGGAGCAACAAAAGAAAGGAATTTCCATTATTGGTAATAAATACCCAGGTTCATCTCATGGTAGATTTCATAATCTCTTAGAGATACACAGTTATCAAAAATAGAGTACAAATTGTGGGGCAGTAGTGAAGCATGCTTTTGATCCCACCAGTCAGAGGAGGAGGAGGAGGAGGAGTAGGAGGAGAAGGAGGAGAAGGAGGAGGAGGAGGAGGAGAGCATATATCTGAGTATGCAGGACAGCCTGGTCTACAAAGAGAGTCCCAGGACAGTCAGGGATACACAGAAAAACACTGTCTCACAAAAAAGGGGGGGATACCACTTTTTAAGAACCATTTTATTCCAACAGTTGACAGTTTGAACTGCTGAGTTATAGCTGAAATTATTCTCCATCCCCCTGGTCCCCCTGGTACAGTGTCGCTCCACCCACTGGATCCCGCTCACTAGTTCCCACACTACTTTGTTGTAAGAGGCCTCTTGTTTGTTCAAAGCTGCTCAGAACTGAAGTAATCACACAGAAGCTATATTATTTGCAATACGGTTTGGCCAACAGCTTAAACATATTGCTAGCTAGCTCTTACATCAGGAATTAATCCATTTTCCATTAATTTATATTTTACCATGAGGTTCATGGCCTACTTCCAAGGTTCTGGCTGACAGCTTGCTTCTTTCTCCTCTGGTGGCTCCATGGCTTCTCCTGTCTCTGTCTCCTTTCTCCCAGCACTCAGTTTTCCCCACCTATAGGCTCAAAGCAGTTTCTTTGTTAGTCAATGGTAATTACAGAATACAGAGGGGAATCCCACATCACCTGCACTTTTCTGTCTAAATGAAAAGGAAGGTTTTAATTATAACATAGTAAATATACATGTAATGACCTGTGTTAGTTTCTTTTATTTCTTAGATTATAGCTATCTTTTAACATTTAACAAGGAGGTCAAGACCATGATGGGTACACCAAACAAAACAGTTTACCTGAGCTAATGGGAGCTCACCAACACCTGCCGGACTGGGAAGGAACAAGCATAGGACCAAACTAGTCCCTCTGAGTGTGGGTGAGAATTGCATGGCTGGGGCACACTGCGGGGCCACTAGGAGTAGCAACAGGATTTAACCCTACTGCTTGTACTGGCTTTTTTGGAATCCATTCTCGTTGGATGGATACCTTGCTCAGCCTAGATATAGTAAGGAAGCCCTGGGCCTTCCCCAAAGCAATGTGCATTACCCTCTCTGAGTAGTAAATGGGGCATGGTCTGGGGAGTTAGTTGGAGGGAATGGGAAGAGGAAAGGGAGCAAGAACTGGGATTGGTATGTAAAATGAAAAAAGATAGTTTTTTTTCAAAAAATAATAAATAAATAAATAAATACATAAATAAACTAATAAATAAATTAAAGAGAACATTTAGGGGACACCACCTTAACAGAGTCAGGTAGAATCACATAATTTAAATCACAAGTCACCAGGACCTGGAAAGGTCCTCTTCTTCCAGTAATCCCATTATGTGTGTGTGTGTGTGTGTGTGTGTGTGTGTATGTGTGTGCGTGTGTGTGTGTTTTATGCAATAATTATATTACTACATCATAAAAACAAGCAAAAAAGAAGTATTATTTTTACTATCATTTAAATTTCATTTAACATTTGTTACTACTTTACCAAATTAACTAATTGAAAATTGCATTTTTAAAGAACTAGTTTTTCAAGTCTTTTAGTAGATTTATTTCATTCTTAATATGTTAAATAATCAATATTAAGTGTATATTTTCCATTGCTGCCACCAAACAACTTTTCCTGTTACCCTACACCCCATCACTTTTGCAACATCAAGTTTTTATTTTGTTTTTGGTTTTGTCATTAATAACACCTTGAGTCAAATTACTGCATCCTATATGCACTTGGGCGTTTGACCATCCACGTGGGTCTGAGTAACCTTACTGTCAGCCAAAGGAAAATGAGCCTCTCTTTCTCAGCTGCCTTCAATTACCTATAGCTCCTCTGATAAGAATCGTATCTCAGAGGCCTGTGACCCCAGTCCATGCTAGAATTTAGGATATCTTGTTCCTGTGAACATCATTTGTTGATTAAATAAAGTTAGTAGAAATTGTTGCATCTAACAGCCATATCATGGCCAGAACTGAATATTCTTTTCACATACAACAGTTGATTCTTTTATTCTTCCTCTCTCCTCATTCTAAAATGAACTTTCAGGTTCTCATAGTGCAATTTTGAAGTAAATGAGCCATGAATATATGAGCACTCATAATTATTTACACTCAGCATTTTGACTAGTTATGTGACCCTGGATTAACCACTGTCCACTGCACAAAGAAGATTCTCTGACACAAGATGAGAACAACACACATATATGGGTTCAGCGTAAATATTTAGAAAGAAGTCTAATAGCAGGACGATTTAGAAGAAAACCCAAAAAACAAACAAAACAACACAAACAGCGGGGATATATTCTGGTGCCACTGACAGTGGTCCCTAAGTTTGCCCCAGCCAAGCAACTGTCAACCACATTCAAAGGAACTTGTTTGAATCTATGCTGTTTCCTTCCCCTTCTGGCTGGAGTGGATGAGCTTCTGTTTGCTCAGTTAAACTGTTCCAGTGGGTGTACCCATCATGGTTTTGACCTCTGCTCATATTCTCACTCCTCCACTCTTCAACTGGACTTTGCAAGCTCAGTCCAGTGGTCTTATACAGGGCTCTGCATCTGTTTCCATCACTTGCTGGATGAAGGTCCTATAGTGATATTTATGCTATTCATCAGTCTGACTATAGGAAATGGGCTTTTTTGGTACCTGTTTTCTTTGGAAGGATGCCTTGCTCAGCCTAGATTTGTGAGGGAGGTCCTTGTACCTTCCCCAAAGAAATGTGACTTTCTCTCTCTGAGGAGTGAGTGGAGGGTGAAGAGAGAAGGTAGGTAAAGGGAAAGAGAGGAGGGGAGAGAGTGGAAACTGGGATTGGTATGTAAAATGAAAAAAAATAGCTTGTGTGCTTTTTATAAAAAATAAAATTAAACAACAACAAGAGTAGATCACTACCAGAACCTTTAATGCCCTTATAAATGGAGGACCAGATACGAAATTCTTCTGCAAAGCAAGTTACTTATTAAATCAAAAAGTTCTTGGTTAATTGTCAAGTCACTGTTTTACCCATGGCCATATTTTACCAGTAGGTCAACTAAGAGACAAGGTTCAGAACTGAATAAGACCATGAACACTTAAATTTCAGTCATTGTCTTCTTTGTTATCACAAAAAACATGTCAGATATTTGAAAGACAGTAAGGAAAATGTAGTTAAATATATGTCATATATGTATCAATTTGTGCATAAATATTCATATGCATAAAAATAAACATAGTTGCTAGGAGAAACTATAGCCAATATCTTGTCACTTTTGAATTATTCTAAAGATGACAATACTTTTGAATTATTCTAAACATGATAATATGATGCCGGGAAGTGGTGGTGGTGCATGCCATTAATCCCAGCACTTGGGAGGCAGAGACAGGTGAATCTCTGTGAGATCAAGGCCAGCCTAGTCTACTAAGGGACTTCCAGGAAATGCTCCAAACTAATAGAAACCCTGTTTTAAAAACAAACAAACATATGAACAAAAAGAATAATATGATTATGAAAAATGTATAATTATTAAAGCAAAATGATTTTTATTTTCTATATGCTAGAAAAACAAAAAAGCAATATACAGAGACTGTGATACAGGAAATATATTTCTGTATCATTTTCAAATATTTTAAGCAAAACAGTAAAGTGGGAGAGCTTGAAACTATCAGCGCTACCAAGCAACGCTTCGAATAGTAAAATCTGAAGGGTAGCATATCTCCTTTCATCTTGTCTTTTGCATTTGCCCCTGGGATGTCAGTCTTTCTGTCTGACAGAACATCATATTTGTGGTCGTATACTTTCTCCAGTTACAGTGAGTAAGTTGGTGGATGATATCAAATAGTCCTTTTTACCTGACAAACAATTTATATTAGATTTAGCCATTGCAATGAAGGCTGTAAACACTTTCCTCCCTTTGTCATTGGAAATTTCCTGTAGAAAGAGACTACAAGCAAGACTGCACTGTTCAGTGAGATGGTGCTCTGTTCTTCTGTCCCTGCTTTCCTTTGAAACTGACTACGGGGCAAGCTTCCTCACGTGCCTATGAGTTGCCTCTAGTTTGTCGTCTTCCCCTGACATTGTCAGCGTCTTTGTGTTGGAAGTCCATCTCTGTAACTTTAAACCTCATGGACTTTAACTTGAAAAGAGAAAATATTTATAAGATCTGCCTGTATGTTTTTCATATAGAGCAGCTTTCATAACTTATCAGGCCATATAGAATTTGGTGAGCTGACTACCTTACGGTCCATCTCTGCTTTTGTGGCCTGAGGAAGATGACAAAATATGTATTCTGAAATGTAGAGAGGGAGCTACAAACGGTTATTAGTCCACTGATCCAGTCATATGAGTGATAGAAACATGACTACAACTTGAATGTTGTAGTATATTGCTTCCATACAAGTTAGGCAATTATTAAACCTTCTGTGCAGTTGTTCCATTAAGCATTTCTTTTACTTGGAGTGCTAGTTAGAGACAATTATTAAAAGGAGTAGGACAGTTGTTAGTGAAAAAAAAAACATGAAATTTTAATTTTTATTTATGTGCATCTTCTGGTATTTTGATATAAAATAATTTTAAGATAAATGAGCAAAACTTTTAGATATGCAAGTGTAATCTACAAAGTAAATTATTTGTTTTAATATCCTTTGAACAACAGGCAGATTTAATTTTTCATAAGTAATTGCAAGGAGCAGTTTAAGATAAATGCAGAGAATTAATTCCACTATTATAGAACTAACTTTGCACCGTGGTTATGATACATGCGTGCAGAAATTTCTTTTCTTTTGCTTCACTTAAATTACTCTAAAGCAATTAAAACTATGTGGAAAACAAGGCATGGTGATAAATGTAATCCTTTCTCTGGGGAGGATAATAAGGGAGAAATCTTTATGTTTGTGATGAGCAAAAATTTTACAAAAGCGCCAAAGCTATTATATTATAAGCTATAATAGCTGGACCTTGGTGATCTGTCTTAGCAGTGAGTCTGGCTTAACAAAGGGGCTAGAACTTGGTGGCCAGCTTCAGTGATGAGATCTATGGTTTGCAAAGAAAATGAAAGGGTGGAGAACAGGCTGTGCTACCCACATCTTTATCATGCTGGGTCCTCCTGGAGCCCTTCATCTAGAATATTACAGAAAATAAAGCAGGTGTGTAGTGTTTTTGCTTATCTAGTAATCCAAAGAAATTTGAAATTCAAAAATTAAATTTAAAATAATAAAATAAATCACTAATCTAAAAAAAAAATTCTTGTGAGTATATGTGGAATTGGTAAAAATCTAAAAAAAAATCTATTATTTATTTCATTTGTGTGGGTGTGTGTGCTTGTTTGTTTTTACAATTTATAACACAAAGTCAAAATTATTCTTATGTCAAAAATAATTTGCAAACAAATTAGCAAGATATGTTTATAAAGAAGTGAAATTACTCTTTTTCTATTCATCTAATTCTAATGAAGGTCGCAGGAGTCCAGCCCCAACATCCTCTCCAGGGTTCAAATAAGATGCTATAGGAAGTGAAAGAAACTCAGAATATCTGCGGATGAATGGACACTCTTACCTGAGTGCTCTTTCAAACATATCTGTTTACTGTTTTTCTCTACTCTGTTTTTTCTGTCATAATTTTAACTTCTCCTAACTTCTTCTCCTCTAGTCTAAAAACTCTCTTTTTCAAGGAGGCTTGAAATAATGAAAGACTCCTTAGACTTACTGCCCATTGGTCAAAAGCACATTCCTAGGGTAAACAATAGGAGGCGAACCATTTACCAAGGCAACACGAGGTTCCAAGATAACAGGAGTAAAACTGTCCAGACCCAAGCAAGGCAGAGGATAGGGAGGAGACAGTGCCCAGTGACATATTTTGAGATATAGGTCTTTTGTCAGCAAACTTGGCAAATAAAGAATTGACATGCTATTCTCAGGATGCTTTGTATAGCAACCTTGATTAGACAGCTGAAACTTTGACCTTGTACATAGCTGTAAAGTTTTAAAATTATGGCCAATTTTCAAAAAGTGTTTAGTATAGTTTGAACTTGCTCTGAGGTGAAAGTAAGCTGATTATGTGCAATTATTCTGAACAAAAGGAACAAAACAGGCTTTTAAAGGCAAGGCATACAGTCCTTATGGGACAATAAATATAGTTATAATATATTCTAGTATATTTTCTATATATCAAAATTATACAGATGAATGAAAAGTCATCTTTCTGCCCACACACAGATGTATGTGCCAGAAAAGATCGAGATGCAAGCATGAGATTACATATACATATCACATGATTTTGCACACTATAGTGCAGGTATTGGGGAGACACCAAGGAACCTTAGAAAATGTGAGCAAGTTTCCAGAGTAGATGGTCCTGAAAAACTTGCCTGGACAGGATTAACCTGCATCAGGGAATCACTTCTCTGATGTTTTGACATTAGACCACTAGTTGTTACCTGCTGTAACTCTCCTGACCTCAGACATAGTTCACTGCATTTAAAAATGTTCTCTTAAAGTGACTCAGTAATTGAGTATAATAGAGAAATTTCTAAAAGATTTAGCAGGGGTGTAATTATTTAAACTACCACATTGTCCTGGGAAGAAATACAGGTGAACTTTACTTGAAGTAACTGTTATTTAGATGATCTCTAAGACATTAAAAGGTTATTAGATTCATCAATGTGCCAGAAAATTAAAATGTGAGTTCGGATATCATGAGAAAAAATATCTAGTACAAATATCCTTTTCTTATGCATGTATTATTGTTTTAGCTTTCACCGAGATATTTTCAAACGTTAGTCCCAAGTTAAGTTAGTTTGTTTAAACTGGTGATATTTATGCAATAAAAGTAAATATGGGCAAATGTTTATTTTTAATTTACATTACAATGCTTTATAAAAAAATTTAAAATATATTGACTGAGTTAGTATTTGTCAACACAGATGGAAAGAAGACACATTTTTCTCTGTTCCATGAGATATTAACTGAGAATAGAGGCTAAAAGCACAGGAATTGTCTCCAAAATCGGAAGAACCCCAAAGGGCTTGGTAGGATTTAGATAAAGCAAATCTTGCATAATGAATGCATAGTTTAATGAAAAGCATCTACATTTCTATACATTTGTGCCTATAGAGCTGAGAACACTAATCCTCCGCTTGAAACACTGAGCACCTGCACCCTCTCCTCTCTGTGTCCTTGGTGAGCTGTGAAATGAGTTAAGGCTTTGTATACAATGCAAGCAAATGATTCACAGCTGAGCTGAATACCTACCCCTTGATTTTCAGATCTTGAAGAAAGAAAGGCAAGACAGCCCAAGAAACAAAAACTAACTTAAGGAAATTTTTCTTTATGAGTGATAAGAAATGTACTTATCTGTGATTTTAAGCCTAAATATTTACAATATAATTAGAGACTATACTGGCTAGTAAAG
>NC_052056.1:15865872-15975872 GCF_903992535.2 Arvicola amphibius
AATGTACTCTAGCAAGAATAGTAAAGTCTAATATATCAATTTTCCAAGTGCTAATCCGTCAAAATCATAACTCAAGTATATTTTATGAAGCCTCTGAGTTTCCAGTGTATGGTAGCATGATGGCTAGTGAGTGAAGTAACACTTTAATTGATATAAAATAAAATTTGTTTGGCTAAGATGAATAATGTATATTTTAAAAGGAATTCAAAAAGAGCAAAACATGATCTAAATGATGAAGCAGAAATAATAAAATAGGCAAATATTATTCAGATACAGAAAATACACTACAAACAAATATAGATAAGGGTCAAAATGAAAGCTACTTGCTCTGAGGTCCATGACTACAAAGATCCATAGTAACTCATTGTCTCAACAAAATGTTTTCTGAATTTACTGAAAGGGCAGCCAGTAAATTGTATTTAGCCAAAATTTACAACATTTTAATGTTGTTCAGGGTTCCCCTGGTAACTATATATTTTTTCTTACAGCTAGTAACTATTGTCAACAGAGAAACTAATTGAGTATCACTTGATGTGAGTGCTCTTTCTGTCATTATGCTTTTGATAATTTAGAATTTTATAGTCTACCCAAAGCAGGGTGATTATCACTATTTATTCCAGAAGCACATAATGATTTCATGCCTCTGTTTGGTTAATTATTGTAAAATTTCAAATAGTCTGTGATGATATGTGATTGAGGATCTTTAATACAATTATTGACATTGTTTTATGATGTAACAATTATGTCCAAACTAAACAAGAAACCTAATCCATGTTGTGAATATCTGGAACGCTCCACTAGAAAGACAAATAAAAACTTTCTCTCTGTATTCATGCTTATCTACTCCATAAGACACAAGAATTTGGAAGTGTTAATAACCTCCCCGTGACCACTTCTTGTTCAAGAGAAGTCATTCACATATACTATATTAAAAAACTATAAATTATTGAGGTTAGTGAGGGAAAAGTTCCTGAAATGTAACTTTCTAGAAAGTGGTAATCAAATAAATGCCAAGATGAGTTTTTGATAGAGAATTTGGGAATTCCTCAAGTTAACATATACATGCTTCTGAATGTATGTGTGTATGTAACACACATACTTCTGCCAAAGTCTATCCAAAGTCTATCCAAAGTCTTCTACAGTTACTAACCCAGTTATATCCAGACATTTTTGTCTAGACATTTTGTAAGGGTTTCTTACTCTTCGCATTTGTTGTAAACGATAGAAATTCAGAATAGACAAAGCAGCCTTATACTGAAGGAAGATGTCCATTTGAAATGTTACAGCTATACAAAAGTCAATGCTTTACTACAAAGCATCAAAGGATTCCTATATTCTCTCAGTTATGGTCAATTCAATTGGTATACTTAACTGAAATGTGATATACATTACCATTCCCCAAATCTTAGTACTTTCAAGTATTATGGGAAGTCTAGTCAATATTGGATAAATGGATCAAAAACCTAGATGACAGAATGTCTATTTATAACAAAACTACTGAATATTTTAAGCCTGTTCTTGAGATATATACAGGACACAAAAAATACAAAAAACAATTCTATGTATTGACTATGCATCTAGTCACCAAGAGCTCTCAGAGAAAAAATAAGAAACTAATGTTATTTTCATCACTGCAAATACATCATCTGTCTGAGACTGTCCTAATTGTATGGTCAACTCTTACTTTAAAAGTATATATAGTGATGTGTAAATGAAGACTGCACTTTTGTTTCCTGACTGCCCAGACCCGAATAACCACACAGAAACTGTATTAATTATAACACTGTTTGGCCAATGGCTCAAGTGTACCTAGCTCTTACATCTTATATTAACCAATTTCTATTAATCTGTATATCACCATGAGGCTGTGGCCTACAATCTGCCTTGTTCCTCCTTTCTCCTCGAATTTAGTTTATTTTTCTTATTTAGCTCTATTCTGTCCTGACATAGGCCAAAGAAGCTTCTTTATTCACTAATGATAATTAAACATATTCACAGCATACAAAGGCGTATCCCTCATAAGTGATGTGTCTGATAGATGAGATCAAAGTAAATAAAAAATAACTGATTAGAGGTAATCATCATTCTAGATGCTAGTAAGCACATTCATGAGTCATAGGAGGAGATAAAAATTTCAACATTAGTTGGAATCTAGAAGAATTTCATTCATAACCAAATAGAATGCTTAAAGACTGGAGATATCCATGAAGGAGTAATCTGAAGATATGTTGAAATAATATAAAAATTTGAAGTGAAGATATGGTTGCACTATTGGAATTCCATAATAATATCTAATATGTAGAAGTTGTTTTTCATTGATGAGCATAGGGAGGACTTAAGGAGGAGGTAGAATGTCCTTGTGAGGAAAGTATTAGAAATAATATTGACCTGCTATTTTTTCACTTTAGGCAACAAGGGTTTTTTTTGTTTTGTTTTGTTTTTTTCAAGACAGGATTTCTGTAGTGTAGTTTTTGGAGCCTGTCCTGGAACTAGCTCTTATAGAGCCTGGCCTTGAACTAAAAGAGATCCACCTCCCTTGCCTCCGAAGTGCTGGGATTAAAGGCATGGACCACTACCGCCAGGCCAAAAAGTATTTAAAGTATAGACATTTAAGTATAATAGTATGCACTATTACCAGCAGTACAATATAAACATAGCATTTATAAAGATTAGAATATTGAGACATTCATATGATGCATATTTTTGCTATGTTTATAGAAAAATATGCAATATTTCTATTATATTAATTTTATATATTTATGCCATAATGTAATTTAATAGTGTAAATAGTGAGGACAAGATGAGATGGGTTGTATCAAGTGATATAGTTTATGATATTTGCTAAATATGTCATAATTATTATGTTTAACTTCCACTTTCTCAATAATTACCAGTCTACTCATTACTTACTCTTTCTAGATGTACCTTGTCTATTAGTCACTTTCCAGGCACTGAGTGCAGAAAGCTGTGTAATAAAAGTACATTAAAAAGTTTCTTCTTGCAGTCACAGAGATTATATATTAGTAGGATGGACAATAAACAGAAGGCATATAATATAATACAAAAGTTTCTAACTCTGATTTATGTTTACATGGAAAAAAAGAAAGTGGATTAAATAGTGAAACCAAAGTTTGAAGGCACAAGGAAGAAGATCATCAGTAAAGACCCAATGACAAAGAAAGCATTCCAGTCTTGGAAGTCTTTAGTAGAGTTTCGCATAAAACAACAGCTCAATTTCCAAGATCAAAATGGTAGATCAGTAGGTTTCTGATCAGTTGTCTGTGGTCATCACATATCAGCAAAATATATATTTTGTAAGATATATATTTCATTACCCAATTTGTATTTATTGGAATGTATGCAGTCTTACTACATACAACATCACTAAGCAATGATATACTGCAAATTGCATAAGTGTCTCAACATGATTTTTTCAATTTCCTCTGCTAAATAAACCCTCCAAAATGATGGCAAAGCATATTTTCACTAGCACTTGTTAAATTATATATGAAAGAAAAGCCAATTTCTTAAACATACATTCAACTACTGTGTAATCAAATATACAATGAGAGAACATGAGAAAGAAAGTCAGGACTGTGAGGGAACCTCCAGCTGGCGACAGATGGGGAAGGTTACTGAGCCCCACATTGGAGCACTGGACTGAGCTCCCCAAGGTCCTGATGAGGAGCAGAAGGAGAGAGAACATGAGGGAGAAAGTCAGGTACGTGAGGGGTGCGTTCACTCATGGAGACGGTGGGACAGAACCAAAGGGAGATCACCAACTCCACTTGGAATGGGACTGATGGATCATGCGACCAAACCCGTCTCTCTGAATGTGGCCAACAGTGGGGGCTGACTGAGAAGCAAAGGACAATGGCGCTGGGCTCTGATTCTTCTGCATGGACGGGCTCTGTGGGAGCCTTCTCAGCTTGGTCGATCACCTTCCTGGACCTGGGGGAAGTTGGGAGGACCTTGGACTTAGCATAGAGTGGGGAACCCTGATGGCTCCTTGGCCTTGAGAGGGAGGGAGGGGAGGTATGGGTGGAGGGAAGGGGAGGGAAGGGGGAGAAGGAGGGGAGGGAAGGGGGAGGAGGAGCGGAGGGAGGGGGGAGGAGGAGGGAAGGAGATGGAAATTTTTAAATATAAAAAAAAGTAAACCATGAGAAAAAAAAATTTGAAGTCAAGCCAAGCTCATCTTTTTCACTAGGTTAGTGGTTCACTACAGTGGTCTTGATTTTAAGAGACAGATAATATGAGGGAAGTCTGAATGCCTTAAGCTCCAGGATTATACTCTGTAGAGTATAACCATGTCTTCATTATGTCTCTTTCTGTTAACAAGCTTCTTTATTTCATGAAAACTCACCCTTAAGTAAAAACCTAGAGAAAGGCATGTAACATTGAGTTTTATTCTTTGAAAATGTAATTCAAGCGTCAGTTTTTTAATAGAGAAATGTGCAGTTCTATCAGCAAATTGGTTTGAGATTATAGCTTGCTTTCAGCAATGCTGAGGTAAATAACTCATCAACAGAGGACAGGAGAAAAGAAAATGGTACTTTTGTATACTTCCCATAATTATGCAATAATCACAACAATCTTCTAAGACACACATGTGTCTTACACTTTTATAATAGACTGATAAATTTATCCTAAAAATATTTGTATAAATTTCCAAGAAATTACTACATTTTCAGGATTAATTTACAAAGGAAGTATATGTATTTCTCTGCATGAATTTTTCTTCTTTCTTGGCATGGCTGCTTCCTGTTTTGTGCTTTATTTATACTACTGATTTTTGTACTTTTATCATGAAGTACAATAGATGGCTAACATTTTATGAAACTGATCATTGAATTAATGAGCAATTTACTGTTCAGTTCCATAAAATCTCAACTTCAAGTTCATTAATGCATATGTATATGATGTAGTATATGAATTATAATTGTTTGACTGCATGTTACATATACTCATAGTAAAATTCAGGGATAATAGTTTTGGCTATTTAACAATTACCACATACAGAAAATTCTTATCAAATTGTTATTGAAAGACAGGTTTTGTAGGACTTTGAGGTCTAAACCTTAAAGAGGCAAAATGCTTGCTATTACCTCCTTCACCATTCTTCTTGGAAGGGAGGTAAATTGCTTGGGCAAAACCAATCAGTGATGCGGACTCTGAAGGAAAACAGCATGTTTGCTCAAACGTTGATTTCTGAATTGATGGTACCAACTAATCTTGCACTTTTATGAGGCTCTTACAAATATGTAGGTAGTCCACAGTCATAGGTGATAATGACCAAATCCCCAAATCACCACGAGAGCAGTAATGAATACCAAATTGTTTTCTTGAGAGCTATCAAGTCTGTGCTGTTTTATTACCCAGCAATGGAAATCTACAACCTAGATGAGTGATCTCTCTGTGGGAACCTTGTTGCTTCCAGAAAGAACCTATGTTGCTGCAGTCTAATGTAGCTGAAGCTTGTCTTAGAAGTGGTGCACGATGGTTGACACCCACACATACAAAATTGGTTCAAAAAGTATATTTCTTCTTAAAACTGTATGCCTTAAAAACAAAGGTATCTACATATATAAGGAAGCAAATATGTTTTCTAATGACTAAAACAGTCCAGATTCATGATAATAATCAAGAAATAAAGATGGTATTTTAACACAATCTCACACATTTTAAAAACTCTATCACATTTGTTTGGGATTAATTAAAGTTAACACATATAGCATATTCAGAGAATATCATTTTAGAAATGACAAGAATTTATGATTAGTATTTAATCCTACGAGACATAATATTAAAACCTAGAATTTAAGAAGGAAAAGAAAACAGATATTTCAACAAGAAATTCAGGATATTTCATGTATACATGACTTTTATGATTTGAAACATATAATCAGGAATACATCAGATCAATTATTCTAATTAGTTACAAGCTCCTTGTCCTTAATTTGTAGGTGGAAAGTTTTCAGTGTCAAAGAAGAGAAGTTTGTAGTAATACACACATATGCTATATGTTATATTTCAGAGAAATTACATTTGAAATTACCACCAACTTGCTTTGGGACATAGTGACGAGATTTTTCCTCCTGTCATTTTCTAAGATAATCAGTAGTCCCGAGTCTTAGTATATTAAAGCAGATATGCCATAGTAGTGAGTTCAGCAGCAACTATATGTTTAGTAATTGAGGGAAAACAGTCACCCAAGATGTAAACCTATGTAGATATATATGTACTTGAATGTTGTACATAATCCACTATAAGGTTTATAATGTTTATAATTCCCTGTATTGTTGAATACTTTGTAGGCATGTAGAGAACCAAAAAGAAAAAATACTAGAATATGTTGTTAGTCACACTGTTATTTTTCTTTTCAGTTCTTTATTTCTAACTTGAGGCTCCAGCGTGTGGAAATCTGATATTCTTTCCTCTTGATTTACCAAACTGATGACATTGTCACTTTGTTGTCAGATTATTATTGCAAACAAACACAAGCTTGCTAAAAAAAAAAAGTTTAAATAGGACAGTACACTGGAAAACCCATCTACATGTGGTAACGGGGAAAATAAAATCACAGAGCAAGCAAAACCACCTGGTCTGTGTGCTGGGGTGACTTACTAATAGCATTGTGTATCAAAGCATATAAATTGATTTATTTGCTTACAATGATTATACTTTTCAGATCTAAAGAAGAGAAGTCTTTCAGTTTGGATATAAATACAAAGACTAAAATTCCCATACTTGAAAAAAATAACCTACATCGCAATTTAAATTTAATCATGATAGCCCATTCCATGTAATGATATGGTATGACATATAACTGATAAATATTGCATTGATGCCTTACTGCTACTGACCTGGAAAGCAGGAATAGCAAAAATTTCTCCAAAACTCAGTACTGTAATTTTTCCAGTATGATAAAGTCAAAAGTTGTTTTAAAATGCTTTGCTCTAAGGATATAAATGCTTAAAGTTTTATGTGGCACTGGAATGACGAGACTCTTGGATGTATCTTGATTCCACTCTGTAAGTGTGACTTGTATTGTTTTCTGTACAATAAAGTATTGCTTAAAGATAAAATGTAGCTTTAAGGCTCAAAAGCCACAGAGAAACTCTGTCTCGAAAAACCAAAAAAAAAAAAAAAAAAAAAAAAAACCAAAAAAAAAAAAAATATAGCTTTAGTTCTGACTACTCATGATTTTCTAATGACACAAAATAAGACATAATATAGCCAAGCAAAACCAGAATAACTGAAAGCTTCATAAGTTTTATAAAAATTTCCTTTTATGGTGATATGCAAGATATTCATGAGTATGGCAATAGGATATGTACATTTCTGGCACCCTCTCCTCAGCTGCCCAAGGACCTAGCTGGGGGCGTCTTCCTGGACACCTGGGAACCCCTCTAGAGTCAAGTCTCTGCCAACCCTAGAATGGCTCCCTTAATTAAGATATATAATTCCTTGTTCCCATATCCACTTTTCCTATATCCCAACGATCCTATTCCCCCAAGGTCTTCCCATCCTCCACTTCACACTTTTCTCTCCCCATCTTCCCCTCCCCCATCCCACCCCACTCCCATGTTCCCATTTTTTGTCCGGCAATCTTGTCTACTTCCAATATCCAGGATGGAGAAAATGACAGAGCCCCACATAGGAGCACCGGACTGAGATCCCAAGGTCCCGATGAGGAGCAAAAGGAGGGAGATCATGAGCAAGGAAGTCAGGACCGTGAGGAGTGCGTTTACCCATTGAGACGGTGGGACAGATCTAACGGGAGACCACCAAGTCCAGTTGGAATGGGACTGATGGAACAGGGGACCAAACTGGACTCTCTGAATGTGTCTGATGGTGGAGGAGGACTGAGAAACCAAGGACAACGGCAATGAACTCTACATCATGGACGGGCTCACTGTGAGCCTTGTCAGTTTGGTTGCTCACCTTCCTGGACTTAGGGGGAGCTGAGAGGACCTTGGACTTAATATAGTGAAGGGAACCCTGATGGCTCTTTGTCTTGGAGAGGGGTGGACTGGTGGGGGTATGGGTGGAAGGGAGGGGAGGGAAGGGGGAGGAGATGGAAATCTTTAATAAAAAAAAATGAGAAAAAAAATTTCCTTTTAAATTCCATTACCTTTGTTTTCACCAAAGATATGAGTATAGGTCTCTGCAATTTGAAATATTTTCAGGAGAAAACATGCTGTAAGTCTTTGGCATGTCCCAGTTTAGCACATGTTTAAATAGTAATAATCCCATAATCATTTTGAAGTGTGGTTCTTCAGCCAATGTTTAATGCATGGTAATTAATCATGCCAATGGCTCCAAGTGTCACATTATAAATGGATTACCACACCCCTGTGTAATTGACCATGTAATCTATTACAATATCAAAATTTAAAGCTAAGATGTGTTTCCAAATACCTTCAGAAGGAAAAGCTGTATTCTACACTTCATTTTTTAGTATTTTTGTCAGTGAATCTAATTTTGAAGGGTTTGTATATTAGCTCTGTTTGTAAAGTCCTTGCCCCACAAACACTGGATCCTGAGACAGAACTCTTGTATCCACAGGTAAGGCCTGCTATGTTCCAATCCAGTGCTCTGAAGATAAACACAGAATAAAGACACTCAATACCAACCTCTGGCCTCCACATACATGCATGCACATGAACATGTGAACCTTCACTTCACATAAATGTACACACAAGAAGATGTTTACCATACAGATTAAATAAGAAAATAAATGAATAAATACAAAAGTTAAATAAATAAATTTTGAGTGTTTTAGATTCACAGAGATTTTGAACGCATAGTAACAAATGTCCATGTGTATGACATGACCAAATAAGCATAACCTAATAAAACATAAAGAACTGAAGTGGGGCACAGTAGCACTGGCTATGTATTCACTATCCATGTTCCTAAGGGTGGATGAGAGCCTCCTAAAGGACGGCAGATACGAGAAATGTTTGGGTCACAATGTAAAGTCAGTGCAACTCTCGGAGCTCATTCAAAACATTTCTTTGTGCAGAGAATTTGCTTATCAGAAACACACAATTTATCAAAGAGAAGAAAATAAGAGAATGTGGAGGGTTCAGCCACAAATAAGGAACACACACACACACACACACACACACACACACATATATATATATATCCCCCTTCCACAAGGCTCAGAGATTATTGAGAAAGATGGAACAGAAAGATTGTGAGAGTCAGAGGATGCCAAGGTGTGGAGAAAAAACAGTGTCTTCAGGAGAAGACGGGAACACTGCCCTTAGGAACTCTCAGAAACTGTGGTTGCTGCAATGATCTTTCAACATATTCAGTTGGTAAATATTTTTTTTAATGGAGTGAAATGGAATTCTTGAGCCCCCTTTCCTGACTCAGGTGGTATGGGCAGTTGACATCTTCTTGGGGATAGGGGGGAGAATTAGTTTCCTTAAAGGAAAAACAAATGTTATACTGAATGAGGATACTGAGACCAATATGATTGCTTTACTTTTAGATAAATAAGCCAGGGACCAGGAAAAACTGAAAGCGACAGAAAAGGTATGCTGTTAGAAATATGGACCCACAGAATCCAAAATATATTTTAACTTTTTCTGGGAAACGATCCTGCAGTGTTTGGAGTATTCTGTCTGATAAATGAGCTTTTGCTTGTCCAAATCCAATTGTCTCACTTATATATGATAAACACTAATCTATTTTTATGCCTGAGGCTCAAAGTGATGTAAAGACTGAGTAGCTGATATCAGCCTAAAAGGAAAGTATTGGGGCCTAAAAAAAAATGTCTCAGAGAGTAAAGAAAATTGCAACAAAGCCTAATGATTGGATTCCAATCCCCGAACCCATATGATGGAAAGAGGGAAGGTATTTCCCCAAATGTCCTCAGACTAACACACATATTGCATTTCACATGAACCCACAAATACACAAATAAAATAAAATTTTAAAAAAGTGATATTTAAAAGGTGAAAAGATTAATTGTGAAAGATGTCCACATTAATGTTGTGATGAATTTCTTCTAGCTGGTATTACATTGAATGTGTGACGTATCTCTAGTGACGTAGAGAGTGTCCTTGAGCAGTTACCCTGGGGCCAGACAGTGTAAATCTCAAGCCACCTATTTTCTGGACTTAGCCCTTAGATGATTTTGATCTTCAGTATTTTCTTATAAAGGGGAGTTAACAACAAACGTGTTCTGTGCCTCTCCAGCAAATTACCAGGTCGGAAAGTGCCATGTGCTATATTGGAGTGCTCATTTTCAGTTTTTTAACATGTTGCCTATGTATGTACATGTGTCTATATGTGTAGAGATTCATGTGCGATACCTGGCACATATATATGTTAAGGTCAGAGAGCTATCTACAGAATTCAGTAATGTCCTGCACCATGTATGGCCCAGGGATCATCAGTTTATCAGGTCGGGCAGCAATCTGCTGAGCCATTTCACCAGCACTATCTAATCTACAACTTTCAAGATGGAGAGTCTACAATAGGACAGAAAAGAAAGGGAAGGGAACCTGAAGAGAATGTTAAGGTATTACATAGTCTGATGTGGCGTTAAATTAAGCAAATTTGCCATAGTTCCTACCTTTCTTTCATATCCACAGCATTATTTAATTATTACAATTGAATAAACATATTTGAGACAGAATATTGACATGTCACTTTGAATAGCCTTGAAACTTTATTGTCCTGGGTGCTGCAGATGTAAGTGTGAGGCAACAACCATAGGTGAAAACTCCAGGAGATATTTTATTTATGAATTATTTGTTTTTAGCACTAGAATTAAAACAGATTTTTTAAAAATTGATTTATTATTTCACATCTAACGCACGGCCATAAAATAATCCATCTGAAGAGATCTAGCAGGCCTGGGCATGGTGAGCACAAAGCCAACAAGTTTTGCCCTTTACCCTTCTCTCTCATGCTAAAATCTGTTAGATTACATTCCCAAAGCTAGTCCTAAAGGTCTATTCCTTTATTTGGCCATTGACTTATTCTTGAGACACAACACCAAGTTACAACCATCAAAATTCATTATTTGGCTTCGATTTCCAATCAGAATTCATCAGCTCCCTATAGCACAGACTCCTGTTTTCCCTTAAGAACTGACCCCTGCAGAAACACCCTGCCTGTGTCTATGGAGGGTGTGGACTTACTGCTGTGACAGCTGCGTTTGCAGCCCTCTGCCAGCAGACTCCTCTCTGCACCTCTACTTTCCCAGCTGGGGTAATAAAATCTCCTTTCTGCTGAGAATTTAGTATCTGGGCACATCATGTATGGATACAAGGAGTGTGTGTCACAAACTCCCTTTTACAATCAGTACCTTATTAGGTAAACGAATTAATAAGTATAAATATAATACATCACCAGGGGATTTAAGATTATCTAGTTCTGAAAGTAGAACCTTCACCTGGCATTGGATGGAGAAAATGACAGAGCCCCACATAGGAGCACCGGACTGAGATCCCAAGGTCCCGATGAGGAGCAAAAGGAGGGAGATCATGAGCAAGGAAGTCAGGACCCTGAGGAGTGCGTTTACCCATTGAGACGGTGGGACAGAGCTAACGGGAGACCACCAAGTCCAGTTGGAATGGGACTGATGGAACAGGGGACCAAACTGGACTCTCTGAATGTGGCTGACAGTGGAGGAGGACTGAGAAACCAAGGACAACGGCAATGAACGTGAACTCTACAGCATGGACGGGCTCACTGTGAGCCTTGTCAGTTTGGTTACTCACCTTCCTGGACTTAGGGGGAGCTGGGAGGACCTTGGACTTAACATAGTGAAGGGAACCCTGATGGCTCTTTGTCTTGGAGAGGGGTGGAGTGGGGGTATGGGTGGAAGGGAGGGGAGGGAAGGGGGAGGAGGAGGGAAGGAGATGGAAATCTTTAATAAAAAAAAAATAAATAAATAAATAAAAAGACACAGTTCTGGTAGTTTTCCAGTGAATCGGTTAAAGCATCTGCAAAGACCTAACTTGTCTTTATCTTTTCAACATTACAAGTAATAAAACTCAGGTCAATATAATGATTGAAAACATCCTCAGTACCACCCAACAAAAGCAGAAGAACAGGAACCACAGCGATGAATTACTCAAGCAGAGATTCTTCACAGCTCTTCCTGTCTTTGCTGAGGTAGTGTTAACAGAATGCGGAGGATTTGTAATGTGTGACTTTTCAGCTTCCCTGAAAATCGCATGCTGAAAGTGTAATCACACGCAGAGACTTAATATTCTATCATGAGTTTCTTCGGCTTCAAACCCGAAAGAGAAAACTCCACTGTAACCAGATAAATGGATTCTAAGAACACTGAATATTGTAAACTGCAAAACTGCCAAAATATTAAAGTGGAAAGTGTCCAGATAAAGGACCATCAGGGACACTGACTGCATCCATTTATTTTTAAATTGTATTTGGTGCCACCTGGTGGCAGCTGTCCATTGGCTTAGCTCTGCAAATGACAAATTTATCTAGGTTGTTACTATAAATTCTAGTGTACCACCTGTGAATAGAGGACTTGCTATGAGTTTCCAGTTGCTCCGTTGGAATAATCCTGAGACTTAGCATCAGGAAAAATTGAGGACATCAGAACCTAAACAGGTCCCATCACAATAATTAAGAACTGAAAGTCTGGGATCAAAATATAGCCTGCCAATACACCTCTACCTCTTAACAGAAATGAAGCCTTACTATTTATCTGAATTTCTCTTGCCTCAGCATATTTATTAAAAATGTTAATAATTAGAGAAAATTCCTTGTAGTTTTGTAGTGATTAAAACAGATGTTGTATGCAAGTCTGTGGCGGGAATCCATATCAGCCTGCAAAGAAATAAACGCCTAGTAAAGTCAGGGGTCTGCCAGTACTATGTTAGGCCAATAACGACATCAAAAGAGATGGTGCATTGATTCTTTAAAACATGCCTGTTGCACCCAGCAATACAACCAGAGAAAAAGGAAAACAGGACACCTGCTAGATGGTTGCAATGTAGCAATGCATAATACACTCACCTAACAAAAAATACATGAGCTAAAAATACATAATGGCATTGGATTGGCAGAATAAATACTTTTTACTCTCTAGGCTCTGTTCTCATTTTGGGAAGAGTGCTTGTGCTTGAGAAAGTACTAAACTATTTAAAATATCACATTTCAAAACAAAATTGCCTTGAAGAGGGAGCAGTGCTGATGAATCAAAAGGAGTGAAGGTGGTGAAGAAGGGGGCAGATAGACTAGCTTCACTCTTGACAGTTACAGAGCTTTTAATCTCCTTCCTGCCTTCCCCTATCCCTCTGGTGTCTCTTCCTCTTTAGCAAACTGCCTTTGAAGAACTTCAATCATGCCCTCTCCTACAGGTAATCACTGACCTCTATTTTGGCTGTCACCACCGAAAGCATTGCATTTATCTTTATTTTAACTGGAATGTAAGCTTCTTTCGGGGGAACTGATGAGTTTCTGCCTTCGTCTGAATCTCTGACATCATTAATTCAATGTCATACATCAAGGACAGGGCTGAGTGACTATGTGAGCATTTCCTTTTGGCTCAGAATTACTGTGTAGAAAAATTGGATGAAAGAATATGCTAATTGGAATCTTTATTATTTTAAACACAACGACTGAGTAAGCAATTGGGACTTCCCTCTTTTATCTAGTCATGAATGCATTTTAATCTCCTCATAAGAACTGCCGGAATTCCTTTCAAAAGTCAAACCTAAACTACTAGCCATGATACTTTTTGACAGATTAAACATCAGCCCAGTTCTTTCAAACAATAAAGGATATGTTTCAGACCGGTGTTGATGCTAACAATATTTAGAAATGATGGATTCTTGCTTCCTAGAGTTTGCGGGTTTTCTGACAGGTTTCATTCTTTGGCAGGCCTTGCTATTTTTGTATGTGTCAGTCATTGCCAAGACCATTCACACCCAAGGCTTATGTCATTGAAGTATACATGTACATATGCCAATGCAATATCTGCATTTTAAATAACCCCAAAACATAGATGATGTTGCTTAGAGGGAAGAGAGAAAATACACAAACTTGGAAGGACCTTTATTTTTCCAGCAGAATTTCTGTTGATCTAAATATATTTCAATTCCCTTAGCAGGCCATCCTCCTATGTAAAACTTGATATTTTTTTCCTGTAATTTGTTAAACTGGTATTTACACAAGGTTTTGAGACCAAATGCTCATGAAAATTTACAATCTGGTGAATCTGAAAACATTCTCCTCTGTTTTATGTATATTTTTTAGACTCATGACCCATTTTATTCTCTTATTTTACAGGAAGTGCATATTTTACCTAACTTACAAATGGAGTTGTCCTGAAGTCCATGAAATAGTTCTAAAAGATTCTAGAATTGATTTTTGAAAGGATAATTACATTTGAAGTGCATTGCAATATTAAACATACACAAATCATTTCTATGTATTTCTGAAGCTTGATTTGACATAATAGAGAAAAATGGAATTTTCTTAAAGTACCAAAAGAATATTCTCTCTCTCTCAATCTCTCTCTCTCTCTCTCTCTCTCTATATATATATATATATATATATATATATATATATATATATATATACACACATATATATATGTATGTATATATATATGAGATTCCCTCAGCTATTTAATATTTATATATCATGAGACTATAGCTAAACCCATCAGTGAAATGTCATTTGACTTGCCATCCAGGGATAGAGATCATTTGACTCACAGAAAATTGT
The DNA here is from genome assembly GCF_903992535.2 of Arvicola amphibius. NCBI lineage: Eukaryota > Metazoa > Chordata > Mammalia > Rodentia > Cricetidae > Arvicola > Arvicola amphibius. The sequence continues at coordinate 15,880,606 of NC_052056.1, forward strand.
TATAAATGACACAATAATTATAAGTTTGTATGTATTAAATAAAGAAGTGAAGACTAATAATAGAATAGCAAATAACAAATAAAAATACCAAACCAATTACATTCCTTCAGTAATCTCTCTGTACTGAGATGTGGGTCATCTACTTTACTTATAGCATTTATACATTTCATTATATACTAAGATCATTGATCTTTATTTCCATTGTAATAATGTTCATTTGCTATAAACTTTTCAGTGAGCTAATGTCTTGTCTATATCTATTCATAAGTTTCATACATTTCTAATGTAGATGTTCTAACTAGCCACTGAAAACCACATGGGTCTCAGTATGCTTCAGTTAATAAATACTGATTTAGGGAAGTCATTATAATGTTATAAAATGATTGTGTACCAACTGTCTAAACTAAGCCAAACCTTCTCCAAAATGCTTTAGAAATTCAATGATAATTCAAATATATTTCATAAATAATTAAAACAAAATGTCATTTCATTGTAAATAAAAGCTATATATAATGATATTGGCTTCTTTATTTGTATACCTCACAGTGTGCATGAAATAAAAATGTCATAGAAACTCAGGTCATATTGTTTTAATTTTCATATATTCTAAAAATGTTTTCCTATCAAGTTTAATTTTTATTAATTCTGTTAACTGAAGGAATGAGTTTGCAAATTTATAAGAAAGATTAATATCAGAAGTGACTTCATTAATATTCATGATGAGATTGCAGTAAATACTTTCAGTATTTTTATTGATACAGATATTTTAAATAAATTTTACTTTTTGGATCAACATTTGTTGTAAAATATTGTACACATTTCTTTCCCATGCCCTCTTTAATAAAATTGACCTCTTCATATTTTACAATCACTTTCTGGAAATGCACACTAGAAATTCAGTTTGATTGAAATTTTTAATATAATTAGAATGAATTTTATATAAGTAATTAAAACATATACATTAAATCCATCAACAAATAAATATATTATTAAGATCAGCAAAGTGACACAGCACGTAAAGGCTCTTGAGCTAGCCCTGTAATTCACACAATCAAGGAAAAAAATAATGACTCCTGCATACTGTTTTATGACTCTACAGGTACACAGTTTCATCTTAAAGACTTTGCCTCAAAGAGAGAGAGACAGAGTCAGAGACAGAGACAGAGAGGATGGAACGATGACAGAAGACAAAAAAGAAAAAAAGGAAAGAAGGCAGAAAGGAAGGAAGAAAGGAAGGAAGGAAGGACGGAAGGACAGAAGGAAAAAGCAAAGTTAAAGAAGATAGTAAGGGTGTGGCACAAATGTAGAGATGAAGGTGCGGTGGGGGAGGGGAAAGGAAGGCAAATTTAAAAGGATTTTACAATTTCCATTTCTATGTTTCACCTGCCCTGGTGCAAATATAAACTGTATACTAAAATACATCTGTCTAGCAACTGCAGGCACAGGCAGCTGTTCTTTGTAGGTTTTATCCAAATGTGGTGATATAGGATCATTATCTAAAATTTTAATATGAAACTGGTTTATAATATATGGCTTATTCAAGATTACCCACTATCTTATGCCCAAAGTAAGTGTGAATAACTGAATTTTCACCAACTCACTGCGCTCCTGAAAACGCTAACATTGTGTGAAAAGCACTGTTAGGACAGAAATGCAAAGAGCCACCATGCAGAAAAAGGTTCAGTAGTATTGTGTAGGACATCACAAGGTGTTCATAATTCTCCACGGAGTGGAAGCTAATTTTAGCTGAGATTCGGGCAGTGAATTACTCTTCCTGTCAAAATATACAGCAGGATATAATTCTTTTATATTAATTCAGCAGTGAGTAACACATCAGGAAAGTGAAAGATACAGCCATAGTCCACAGCTAAATGGTGAATCTGCTCTGTGTAAAGAAGGAGCAGGAGGCACACACCTCACAGACTCTATTAGAGAGAAATGAAATGGAAAATCTATAAGAATTTGATTTCTGGGGCTGGAGAACAGGTTCAGGGGCTATGAGAATTTGTTGATCTTCCAAAAGAAGTTAGTTAGGGTCCCAGTACCCAGCCCATGGGTCACCACCACCTTTAACTCCATTATCGGGGAAAGGTAACACTCTCCATGTGCACCTGTACACATTTGGCATATACAAATAAAGTCTCATACATGCACAAAATTTATGATTCAAAACGAATCATAAAGCCTAGAACTTCTTCATTTTTATTTTTTCTTTCGTTTTTACATTTTTTATTATAAAAAAATCCTTTTAAAATTTATTTTACTTACTAACCAGTTTTCCCTTCCTCTTCTCCTCTCATCCACTCCCCTTCCCCATTTACCCCCACCTCATCTGTTCCTCCTCCATCTCCACTCAGAAAGGGGCAAGACTCCTATGGACTTTCACAAAGCATGACACATCAACATGAGTTAAAAAGTTAAAAATCTGTAATGCTAACTCAGCTAACAACTTGGAATGATTTTCAAATCATGATGACAATAGATATCTTGGCATATCTGCAAGGGATTTTCTAGATTACGTTAACTGAAGAAGGAAGATTCATTCTAAGATGGATGGGCTGGGGTCCTGAACTGAATATACAATAACAGAAGTGAAGCAGAAAAAGCAGTATTCATTTCCCCTGCTTCTGGAGCAAAATGACTAGCTGCCTCACGATGCTGGCACCATGCTTCCCCAACAGTTTGCCTGTATTCGGGCTATGAGAGCCAAAGTAAACTTTTCTACTTTAAATTGCCTTTTACATCAGTATGGTATATAACTAATGCAAATATCCATTAGTGAAGCCATTCCTGTATTTACCTAACAGCCTCTTCATTCCTGAATTTTACAGTTACTATTTTCATATTGTATATTTGGAAAGAAATAAAGTAAATACACCACTTTCATTGGTTTCCCAAGTACATGTTTGCTTGTTTAAGCATTCCAAATTTATATTGTCGTACACTCCACATATCTAACCTGTGTATGGCCAATATTTATTATGAACCATTTGATGTTAAAATACAGTAGTTTTCGTGATTGAACTATTGTGCACTGGATATTGTTTAGACATGTCAAGAATTAATTATTTGATTGAAATATGCTTACTGATCATTTGGTATTTACTTTTTTTCCCCCTGTTAACCACAATGAAAATGGTTTGGTTTGGTGTTTATAATCAGAAACCGATGAAATACAGAATAAGCATGCTGCACCAGAAGGTTCATTTTATCTTGTCTCCTGCAGGAGAGAATTGATGGAGCTCTAATACAAACTGGGATGATTTCTGAATGTTTTAAATATTGAGTCAGCTGTTAGAGGCAGAGATTGGTGACTGCTACAGTGTACTGGGGAAAAGATAACTGAAGTCAGAGGATCATTTTTCCAGGCAGAAATAAGAATAATACAGACACCTCCACTTATAAAAAGTCTGAACTGATTACTAAATAGGTTTTGAACCATTTTATATAGATTTCCCAGAAGTATATTTTAGCATCTGAGCCAGCCCCTTATGTGATGAAAATATTTTTACAAACATCAAAAACACCTCTAAGTTTATTTTTAATGAAAAAGAAACATCATCTAATTTAATATTTTAAAATGTCACCAAATTAAATCACATTTTCTATATATAAAATTGTATTTCATTTATTATTTTTTATAAAGATGTTCATGTATATGATGCAATAAAACCATGATTTCCACATAGCTTCAAAATAATTATTTATGAAAACAGGCCTCAAAAAACCTGAAAAGTCAAACTTAGTATTTCACTCAGAATGTTCTGCTGGGTCATCTCAGGTCACTGAATCTGCCTCTGGTAAGAACTTTAGAAGGAAAGAGAAGGAACCTTCCAGACAAACAGATGTAATTTCACTATTAGCATTAAGTTCTTGTATTGAACATTATATGAAAGCAAAACTATCCCAATAGAGATATAGTTTAGAATTCATGAAGAGTTAATAGGTTATCTTAGCATGCTTGAAGGACAAAATTGCTGTTGGAAAAGTGCAACGCTTTGAATTAACACTTGAATTAATATTTTATTTTGCATCAAATCACACACAAATTATCAATAGCAGTTGAATAAAGTTATAGAAAATAGTCATGTTATTTTTTCACAATCCAACTTTCACATTTGTTGATTTTCTTTTTCAAATTTACTTAGCTAGTCAAATTGCTGAAACATTTTGTATTATTTTGTATGTATACACTATTTAACTTGTAAATAATTTGGTTATGGGTAGAATATGTTAGTGGAAGTATGAGTTTGGTTGATTATGACAGATGCCACTTGAAACAACCATAGAAAACTGTGATAGTAAAGACGCGATGCTGGACACATGGAGCCAAGGGAACTTCCAGGAAAGAATGGTCCGGTATTTTAGTGAAGTTCTGAAGGAATCAAATAGAGTGACAGATACTTTTGACCCAGATGGAAAAATAGTATTTACTAAAGCCTTCCAATGAAATATATTATTATAAAGAAAAGAAGAATTGAGCTTTCATTGCTTATCATGGGGTTGTAAATTGTTCCAGACAGCATTTTTCATCTAACAACTAAACCAGAAAAAAAAATTTTAACAACAAAGCAAAACTATTTCACATCTGTAAAGATGCAATACAGAGCATTGATCCCTGTGGAAATGAAGAAGTTGAGTGAGCACTAAGATCCTGTTGAAGTTCTGCTGGAGCCATTAGCTCAACGTAAATTCGGAGCAGTATTAGAAAAGAGTGAACCCAACAAGCTCGGCCCAGAAGGACTGGCTACAGGAGCTAAGTGATGGCAGAACCTCTGTGGTCTAGAGAAGAGTATACACAGGCAGGGAGGGTAGTAGGAAGAAAGGAAGGGAGGGAGGAGGGAAGGAGGGAAGGAGGCAGGGAGAGAGGGAGATCGGAGGCAGGGAGGGAGGGAGATGGGAGGGAGGGAGAGAGAAAGGAAGGAAGGAAGGAAGGAAGGAAGGAAGGAAGGAAGGAAGGAAGGAAGGAAGAGCCCAGAGAGGTGAATATGGATCTATTTGTCTCCTTGGGTGAATATTTACCCACTCTTTGGGAAGGGCAAACCACTGCTGAATAGGGAAGCTCAACAGCCACTAGGACTCAAAGGCTGAGAAACCTCTGAGGTCCATTAAAAAAAATATGGTTTTCACCAGAGAAATTGGCACACTCTATGAATTCTGAGAAAAGATAGTTTTTATGTGAGTCTAAACTTGGTCTGCAGTGCCCATTCTTCCTAGCCCATTCTTCCAAGGGAAATTAAACAGATCAATTTATTGTTGAAATAAAGTGATTTATATCTCAACAAAACTCACACACTCTAAAGAAGAAAAAATAGCATCTAAAAACTGAACAGAGCAAACTAATACCATCACACAACAACAAAATGAATAGACAAAGAACCATGTTTATGTAGCCCGTAAGCAACAGAAGAGCATATGTACATTGCTAGATATAAAATAAAATAAAAAATAGAATAGAGTTAACATACATATATGAGGATCTTATTGAAAATATGGTTTAGGATTTTTAAAAAAGGCAAGCTTTACAGAGGTCAAACTGCAACATTAAACCTGTTTATTATATATTTAAAAGCATTTATTCATGGGTTATACATAAGGAGTGGTTTAGTCCACTATATATTGCCGTGATAAAGAACATCACCAATTGTTAATCAGATCGAAAGAGTTTATTTGGCTTTCTCATCATGGTCACAATCAATCAATGAGGGAAGGGCGTCCAAGGTGAGAATTTAAGCAAGGCAGGAATCTGGGTGCAGAAACCGGAGCAGGGAACATGGAAGAATGCTGATTATTGCTTTGTTTCCCATGGCTCTCTCAGAAAATTACCTGCCCAGGGCGGCACTACAATCATTTATTAATAAAATCACATACATTGAGAAGTTTTGCATCTGAAATTACTGAGCACTGGCTACCATTCCAGATAGTCCAGATTTGGTTGCCAGCATCAATATGGTGGTTTGTAGCTATTATCCTGGGGATTGGTTGCCCACTTCTAGACATTATGAACACCAGAAACTCAACTGGTACACAGATTTCCATGGTGGCAAAACAAACATAAAAATAGAATGAAATAGTTTTAAAAGAAATGTCCAACAAAGTTTCCTACAAGTAATCTGATTGAGGTTTTTTCCTCTTCCTAGATTACCCTAATTTGTGTTATGTTGCTAAAATCAAGCAAAAGAAGAAAGTTATAAGAAAAAAATCAACTTATAAATGGCAAGTTATGATAATAAAAACACACAAACTTAACCAGAGAGAGTAAGACAAATAAGTAAGCAGAGAGAAGCAAAAAGAATTGAAGCAAATAATTAGTGACTGCAGTCAGCTAAATGTACAATAATTTATACAATCTAGAAAAATAGGTACAAAGCACTTGAAGTAAAAAAGTTCAAGTGTTATGCAAGAAACAGTACCTTGATTTAAAGAGCTCACCAAACTCAATTTAAATATGAAAACAGTAGCATCTACCTAGTAAAACAATATAAAACTCACTTGTTTCAATGGTGGGGAATCTCAAAGATTTGGAGAAAAACATCACTTTATGAATAATGGAACAGACCTTTGAACAATAGTAGTGTCGCATCAAAATAATGAAATCAGAAAAATGTAAACACGTTTTAAAAAATTAGTGTAATACTGGATGTGTTATTTGACTCCACACATTTTGGAGATGAGTACATGATGTTTGAGGGCAGATACTTCGGTGATTTCTAGGAAAACCTGTGGGAAAGAATATGGCATGAATGGAATCAAAATACATTGAATACATGTATGGCGTATTCAAATAAAATACATTTTAAAACACAGGAAAATCCTTTAAATGATGGAGGAGAGTCATCTGTCTATGTGATACTTTCATTGGTTAATAAAGAAACTGCTTGGCCTGATAGGTCAGACATAATTGGGTAGAGTAGACAGAACAGAATGCTGGGAAGAAGAGAAGTGAGTCAGTCACCATGACTCCCCTCTCCAAGACAGATGCAGGTTAGGATCTTTCCCGGTAAGCCACCACTTCGTGGTGCTACACAGATTATTAGAAATTGGTTAAACAAGATGTGAAAATTAGCCAATAAGAGGCTGGAACTAATGGGCCAGGCAGTGTTTAAATAAATACAGTTTCTGTGTAATTATTTTGGGTAAAGCTAGCTAGTGGCCAGGAGCCGGGCGGCAAGAAGCAGCCCACAGCTCCTTCTACATTTAAAATTACACAATTAGGCTGCACAAGCAATGATCATCTCTTGTCAGAAAAGAATGTATTAAGAACAGAAGCCAAGATCATTACGACATAATTAGAAATAAACCAGATTCCAGAACATAGGAAAAAACTAATGAGAAAATCATGCAAAATGTGTGTATGCAACTAAACAATTTAGAGAAAAAACTTTTTGTAATGAGACAAATATTTTAATTATGATACAATTTTAAAAGATTTCACTAAGAAAATAAAACAAATGAGTTAAAACAATTAAGTACATAATATATGTGAATGACATTATTAACACATCATCCAATAATCACTACTACATTATAAGCATTGGTGAATAGGTTTTCTTTACTATATACACATAATTTTAATCCATAAAATAATAATTACATTTAATTATATGGTGCATCCTGGCACTTGAACCTATTAATACCATGTGTGATTATTGTATAGGGTAACTGGCATATCTAGGTCCACATTCTTTTCTTTGTGTATGAACACTCAAACTTCTCTTCCAACTCAATGTTGAGCAATATTGTTATTCCTTTTGTTCAGCTGACTGACCATGCACCCATTAGAATCCTCTCTATGTCTCTTCCTTTGTGTCTTTCACATGCTGTAGAGATCACTAGTCTGTGTCATACTGTAATAATGTTTTAATTTCCAAAAGAACACAAATTGTGTGCCATTAAGAGATATATTTCATTTTACACAAGTTCCTTTGGTAGAGTTTACAATGATGGAAATGATGAATTTTCACTGTCTTTTCATGATATTTAAATTATATTAACCAACATTTTAATCCAGCCATCCTTTGATGAACACATTGTAGGTTTCTACCATTTAGTTAGTCTTAATAATACCACAAAACAAATGATTCAAGCTGTTTATTGTACATGCTTTTTTTTTCCTTTTGGATATTTACACAGAAGTAAACTGCTATATCATATGGCAATTCTATTTGGAGTTTTGAAGAGTTTTTTTCCTAGGTTTCCAAATCATACATTAATACATGTCTGAAATATCAATCAATTTACAAAATATTTTCATTTATAGCACAGTTTTTAAGAAATTTAATATAAGAAAAATCTATAAAATGTATTATATAAATATAAAGAAATTAAAGTTGTACATATTTAAATATCTTGAAATTAAAGTAAGGACTTATTTATAAAATTTGCAGATGCATATAAAAAGTAAATTGAGAAATAAATTGTCCTTGATAAAACCATGCTGATATGGTTGATATCTGAGTGGTTCTTGAAATGAAAACTATTTATAAAATAACATTTGAAAACAAAAGTGTAAATTCAAATATCTTGACTTTGCTGAAAGGAAAGAGATAAAGAAATCACACACCATAGTATCAACATAAAATTTAAATGAACATTTAAATATTTAAAATTTTCACGGAGCTTAGTGGAAAATACTCACTTTACTGCAGCATTTTATTAACTATATAATAAAAAGAAAACTGATTATTATCATAATATTTCTTAGGGATCTGCTCAATAGGTAGAAATTCATATCTGGTACTGTAACCTATGTGTGGCCAAAAAGGTCATGGACCATAAAGAAAAACCTAGTATTGAAGCATTTTCCTAGGTCAGTATATAGTTTCAAGCCATCCTTAAAATATTATCCTTATTCCCACAGAGAAGTATAGGTCTTACTGCTCATCGAATAGTCTATTATTTTTCCTACAGCAGATGGAAGAAGTTACAGTACTCCAAAACTGACCAACAGGCAGAGATCAATAAACCATGTGATGTCCAGCTCCAATAGATATGCACACAAGAAAATCCTAAAGCAAAAGCTCAGTAAACATTGGGGGCGAAGAAGAGAAGGATCCTAAGAGCCAGAGGACAGCAGTTCTGAGAAACAGAATCTTCTTTACAACAGATAATCTGCACACTACCACATTGCAATATTTTGGTTGTCTAAACAATACTTTCAAAACAACATCTGCTCAAAAGACAATAGTTTAGCACAAAGAAACCATATCCCTAGATGGAAAAATACAGGGCTTCAATGTGGGAGCATATTTCTTCTCCTGGGATTGATTGGGATTTCCCTCTGCATGCTGTGATTACCACTGATTAATAAAGAAAACGGCTTTGGACTTATAGCAGGGCAGAACTTAGGTGTGGAAAGCTAGGTAGAATGCTGGGAGAAAGAAGAGCAAAGTCAGAGAAAAGCCATGGAGCCGCTGCTGGAGACAAATGTGCTGAAACTTTGCCGGTAGGCTACGGCATTGTGGTGATGCACAGATTAACGAAGATAGATTAAATTAAGATGTAAGAATTTGCCTATAAGAAGATAGAGCTAATAGACCAAGCAGTGATTTAAATAATATAGTTTCTGTGTGATAATTTCCGGTCTAAGCAGTCAGAAACAAACAAGCGGACTTCCTCCTACAAGGGATGGAAAGATGAGACCCTTGAAAGGTTTCAAAACTGCACGGGAAGACTTAAACACATATATATATCAGAGTAAATTTGGCAATACAGGCATGCACACACATACACATACATATGCATGTGTGTTGCAGAGGGAAGGCAGGAAGTGGTGTGGTTAATATTTATTGCTAATAATATTTTCCCAATATTATTTGTTGTTGAAATATTGATAATGTATTTGTTGTTAATGTATTGATAGATACTTTTTCAACATGATAAGAGATAGCTAATTTTGTGTATTAATTTTGCATTTAAAATCAGACTGACTACCTTAGATTAGAATATTTACACATTTTCCTTTTGTATTTGTAATTGCGTTGTTGCCTTTTCCTGTATTACTTTTCTACAGAGGACTTCTAGCCTCAGGGACTCACCTCTAGAAAAGGTGTAGGAATGACTGTTGGCTGTGTGGGGATGGATTGGTGTAGTGAAACAGTTATGACAGACATGGCAGATCATTTGCAACATTGCACAGACACAACATATGAGCTTGAATGCACAAAACTTGCACAAGACCAAGGCAATAAAAATTCCAGCATCAGAGACAGGGTGGAAGACTTACAAAGTCACATTTACAGCTGAAGTGATTCTGGGAAAAGGTAACTGAGATTTTTTGTTTTATTTGGTTTGGTTTTTGGATTCAAGAATGAAGACGATACATATGTTATAATATTTGAACACACATACGTGCACATACAGACAGCACTAATCAAACTCAGTAGGTATTAAACTTTAAAAGGCAGAATAAGAAGTTGGGAGGGAAGAGTGATCAAGTACAGATGAAATTCAAGGGAATGGAATGAGGATGCACTCGATCCATGCATAGTAAAAGAGTATATAAATGTCAAATAAAACATTTTTAAAGCAACAAAAAAATGAGTATCTATAAAACGTCTAAATTTCACGTTGTATTTAGTGATTAAAAATGAATTTCTTCAACATATAATAATAAATAATAAACAATATATTCATAATGAATAAACAATATATTCAGAAAGTAAAATATAGCATTTTCATATATTTGGATATTTTGTTTGGACAAGGTTATATGATTCTTAAATATAGATAGACATAATTTAGTAAACGCTTCAGGAAAAACTGGGTATATGTTTTTAAAAAGTAAACATATTACCAGTAAGACCTAAGTCTAATGAATACTCTGTGCAATATATATTTTTAAAAATAGCACCGTTTCTTACTGAAGAATCATTTGCAGTTTGAGAAATAAGTTCAGTTGAACTTTTATACAAAAATTTAAGCGTCACAAGAACATATGGGAAGTCCAAGGGAAATTCTCAAAAATTAATAACTATGACAAGTTAGGTACTTGAGAATAATTTTAACCGCAGCTACTATATTGCTGACCACAAGGGAAACAGGTTCAAGATTCTTTTACTCTTGTGAAGATACTAAAGAATTTAAAACATTAAATGCTTTATTTATTGGGATTGCTTTCTAGTTAAGTAAAGTACATGTTATTCCTCACAAATGTATTTTAAAATTGCAAGTTCATCTTTATCTTACTGTTTCTAGCTGAATTCATATTTACTAGGTTTAGTTTAACAAAATAGATTCCAGTAATAAACACGCATGGCCTCTTAATCTAGGGAATTTGGAAAAAGTATGATTTTGTATAATCTAGCAATTAAGATTAAATAGGAAATACACAATGATATTTATAGAAGTAAACAATAAGTAAAGTGTATTTTTTATAACATGTTATATGTGTGTGTGTGCATGTGTGTGTGTACATGCATGTGTGAGTAAGATTTTTCTTAGAATATATCTAAGATTATTGACCTAGATTTGTATATCTCATATACATTACTGGAATGTGTTTATATGTACATACGCTGCGTAATAATAGTCTACATATTTATTTATATTTTGATTTGTACCTTTATTTATCTAAATAATCCTAACTCTGAACTTTAAAATATCTTCTTATATACAATATTTAATCTCTGCTGTTTCCGGTCTAAATATTTCTTAAAAGAATAAGATGAAATTTCATGTCACAAAGATAATTCCTGTTTGATGACATTTTGTAATGAATGTAGCATAATGGAAAATAAAATAAATATCTGGACATATCCTAATGTTAAATCAAAGATGCTATACATCTAAAAGTAATTTATGCTCTCGAGGTGTATTTTTGAACTATAATACTTTAAAAGTATTTTATGTTCTAAAATATTAACTCCTAAAATATGTATAGTAGCTTGTTGGGATAAAACCATGCAATTCAGTTCCTGAATTTATCCAATAACACTTTTGGAGTATTCAAAAATATGTGGTTTTGTGTTGCCAAGTTTCCAGGAAGAACTGCTGTTTAATGATGTTGCTGCCTTTACAGTTGACATTTCAGCTCTGTGAGAAGGCCCACTGGCTGGCTGTTCCCCTAAGGCAAATTAAATCACCCTAAATAAATATTTTACCATGCACCTTAAGTAGAGTGCTTTTTATAAATGTACAAAACTACACTGGAGCCATTGCCTGTTTTTCCAACAAGGCTGTTCAGTCCCTGAACTAACAAATAAGCAATGAGTTTCAGAGATTTTAAACTTCTTCAGGATAAATCTTTAATTCATAGATTCTTCTGTACTGACTTTACTGAAAAATCTACAACTTCCAGTAATTTTTACCATCTTCTCTTTTGCTTCATATTGTTTGTAGCGCATACATGTCTAAACTACAATAAAAGTCTGCTAACAGTAATGGGTTATAACTTATATTGCCTAAGAAACACATTCATGTACCACGAGTGGTTAATATTTTCATTAACATTTAATTCTTCATAAGTCACATTGCATAATATAATGGGGAAAACAGAACACATGAAGACCCTTCCTATCCTTGTGATTACTGAAAAATACTTCTGTGAAATACCAATATATACTACATTTCAATATGTGCAATTTTAAATTAATTAAATCATGACTAATGTAAAAATGTTACTTATAAGGTTGGACACCTAGACACATTACCCCTTTGACTTGCCTTTCAGTCATCCTGCAACTGCTAGTAGAAAATATGTAAAATAACCAAATTATGCAAAACCCTCAAAAACTTAATCTGCATTGAGACATTTGGATGAGTATTTTTCTTCTGTCAATCATCTATCATCTACCTCTCTATCCTGTAGTGGCGGTCGGAGGAATTTGGAAATAAAGAAAAATAGTCCTTTTAGAATAAATCAGATTTTTTTCTTTTTTTTTTTTTTAAAGATTTCCATCTCCTCCTCCTTCCCTCCCCTCCCTTCCACCCATACCCCCACTCCACCCCTCTCCAAGCCAAAGAGCCATCAGGGTTCCCTTCACTATGTTAAGTCCAAGGTCCTCCCAGCTCCCCCTAAGTCCAGGAAGGTGAACAGCCAAACTGACAAGGCTCACAGTGAGCCTGTCCATGCTGTAGAGGTCATGTTCATTGCTGTATGGGACTGATGGAACAGGGGACCCAACCAGACTCTCTGAATGTGGCTGACGGTGGAGGAAGACTGAGAAACCCAGGACAACGGCAATGAACATGACCTCTACAGAATAAATCAGTTTTAATAAAGGGAAAAATGGGATAAACTTACAGAACCAAGGTTTCAGGGAAGAGCAGAGAACCAAGAGGAAGAAGAAGGGGCGGGCCTACCCCAAACCCGGTTCTTTTAAAGGTATCCTTCGCCCCTGGGGCAGCCACGCCCATCATACAAGGGATTGGTCAGCTGGCCCAACATCTCCCCCTTGTGTCTAAATAAGACAGATTCAAAAACCAAATACAACTATATACAATGGGAACAGGTCATATAAAATTACAAGAAGCAAACAATATTAAGCAAGGAATATAGAAATTTTATTAAACATTCTACTTTAGGGAGACTAAATAATGTAGAAGGTAACTACAATTATCTAATCTTCAACCCCATCAAAGATCTGAGAAGGGAAGTGATATTACTAAAGCAACCAGGAAGTACAAACGAGGAACTTCCAAAATGTGCAACAGATGACAGAGACAACTGACTACCTAGGCAACCACACAAGGTCTCGTTAGCAATGTTGAGACCCTTGCTGGGTTGTAACCCCTTAACATGACCATGGACTTAATCTCTGAAAGTGTAAGCAAGTCCAGAATTAAATGCTTTATATCATGGTTTCTGTTCACAGCAGTAGAATGGTGACTAAGACAGTCTCCAAGGCAAGGCGAAGATGGGTGTTTGAAAGGCTGTGTGTGGTGAGAGCTTGAAAATGGAGGAGAAAGACTGAGATCCTGAGTTCTGGAGACACAACAAAGAGATGATAAGAAGCTGGTGCAATAGGTAATCTATGGAGAAATCATCCAACAAACAGTTATCACAAATACACTAGCCCTAAATTCAGCTGTCCATATCCTTGCTAAAACCTCAACCAAGTAAAACTAAGAAAAAAGGAAACTGATCATGGCTGTGCTAACAGTCTTTGTGTTGAAGAAAAGAACTGACAACTGACTCAGAGATTTTCGTCTGCTTGTAGAGGAAAGTCACACTTCTGCTGGCAACAGTTTCTAAGTCACCTAGGCTGCCACAAAAGATTCTCACCTGAATTAAAATACTCTGTAAGCACTTTAATTAACAGACATTTAAGAAAATGTTCTGTACCATAAAATGTCACAATGAACAAAAAAATTATTTTAAACTTTAGACTGCAAATAAAGTTTTTGAAGTATGACAAGTTTTACATATGATGCTATAAGCAGCCATATTTGCCTGTAATAACTACAGTACAGTTTTTGGCTCTAAAATTAATAATAATGGGTGATATGTTAGATACATTTTAAAATGTATTCAGAGAATAAATAGTATAATTTTTTTGAAATTTTTATATTTACTCTATAATACCTTTTACTATTCTGGATATATAATTAAATAATTGGAGAATAATAATGATTACAATTATATTTCAAAGCAAAATGTCTATACGCTATTTGATTTTAACTGTCAATTTAACAAAAGCTATGATCACCTGGGAGATGGAATTTTGGCTTTGTATCTGGAACAATGTCTCAAATAATGTTGGAATAATCATGTTGCCTGTGGATGGAAACTGACTACGTAAGTGAAGACCAAGCTGGGATGTAGCAGTAGTAGTAAATCATTGCTTGCTAATCTTGACTATGGGTCTGATATAACCAGTTCTCCTAGGTTCCTGGATGGACTGTAACATGGAATTATAGGCAAGCAAACCTTCCCTTTTGAAGTTATTTTAATCAGGATATTTCATTACAATAACACGAAAACTACTGGATGACACCATGGGAAAAGATTCAGGGAAAATGTTATATATTTTCAAATACAAGAAGGGAAGTTGGATAGATGCTAAATACTGTTCCTCAGGTTAACTCATCTCCTGAAATATCCTATTAACACTGGAGCCTAAGCATGAAAACAGGTGTGAACAACTGTGGAGCCACAATAAAGAATTACTTTTGAATATTTCATGCACTATAAGACATCACTATATATAGAGAGATGTTGGTAAGAGGAATCTAGATGCATAATACCCTAAATTAATACCCAAAACACCCCCAAAAATGTGCATGAAAACAGCATTTTCCTAACCACTACCATTACCAAAAAGTAGTATTTTTCATAATTACTACTAATTTAATTTTAAAAAGGCAAGAGAACACAACAGATATTTTATCTTCAGATATTACTATAAAAATCAATATTATGTAAGTTGGCAAACCTTTAACACCTTAAAGAAAATATTGTCTGGTAAAGGTAATATCATCTCATGTGACCCAAGGACTACATTACTTCTAAAAATAATTGTTTCCAACTTGCGAAGGGAATGGATGATTTTGTTGACAATAACATGGATATTAATCTTAATCCACAAATATCTATAAAGATATAAAGAATTCCAATCAATTCCTGATGGGGAAGCTCAACCAATCACATCTGGCTTTGGTGTGGCCACCTGGAACCAGGTATATAAATGGGAGTAGAGAGTTGCGCGGGCTCTCTGTGCGAGCGGTGATCACCTGACCCGTTTGGACTTCGGACCTTCTCCGGTAGCATGAGTTTCCCGTTTTTTCAATTATTAAATTATATCTGTTGTTATGAGCTGGTCTGGTTATTTTAGCATACCGGTCAAATGCACCTTTACTTACAAATTCCAGACCCAAAAGTTCCAATATAGTTAAACTCTATGAAGATGTCATGATAAAAATTATAGGAATTATTATTTTAAGGGATACTAGTTCTACAAATAAGAAATTCTTTTCAAATAAGTAAGAATAACTGTCACACTGTTTATACTAAAAATATTAACAAAACTCTCCCCCAACTGAAGTTCTTGTGGATATCTAAGGCATCATTGCCTGCTAGGATTCTTAACCTCTACAAAGCTGAGTCTGAAGAGTTCCAGGGCGTCTACCAGTCAAGTATGCAAAACTATCCTCAGATGTATTTAAGAAACAGGCAGAAAATGAAAAACATCTGATAAGCAAAATCTGAGGCTCTTAACCTCAGAATAATAGGGCAAAAGACAATGAAAGTCATCAAAATTGAGCTGTGGAATAAAATTCTCTGCCATTAATCTTTGAATGTTCTAGTGTCTCCCGAGTATAATTTTCAGGTAAGCTGTACAAATAAATATGTTTCTTTCCTGTCAGTAGAGGTGGGCTATCCTGGGTCTTCCACGATACTGACTGTAATAAAACAGTTAATGTATTTTTGTTTCTTAAGTTTACAGATCAGATAATCCATATTGAAGTAGCACTGTGAGCCAATTTTGAAAAAAAATCCTTTTGGTATTATAGATTCTTAATGTGATTTTTCTATTGAAGTTCAACTGTATAAATTAAATTACTGTATAGATGCTGTAGCATGAATTTGTGTGCATTCCCTCACTATCAATGGCACAGGTGAAGGATAGAGTTCCATCTGTGGATGTCCATGTTTCTCTATCATATAGATTCCAGTTTGTCTCTGATAAAGAAGCTTGGCAGCAGCTGCCTTTACATGCTCAGCCACCCCACTGGCCCTGTGCAAGGGCTCTTTTGCAATTTGCTCCAATCAGGAAGTGATTGCATTTTGTGGGTAAAAGGTATGATATATTTAATATTTGATGATTAAACTATAGACATGCTACTGATCAGGAAAGTTTGAAATATAACTGCGTATCTTTCCTTTATAGGTACACATTGACATATTTTTCATGCCTCCTTGTTTGCATAGGTATATAAATTACTACAGCTAATAAATTATGAGTAATAACCGTACATCCCTGTTATGGACCCAGGCTGTAAGAGACAGAGCAGGATAAAACCCTTTATCCACTGTCATTGCCAGGCAAATATTAATATTCCCTTTGTGACTCTTACTTCAGACAGGTCAAGGTTCATGTTTAAAGAACAGATAATGAATATTCATGGCACAGAAAAGACAACCATTATTATTTGGATACTTTTACCACAGCATATCCCAAAGAACTCTGATTGGTTGTTTTAATGTCATTGTGATATCTGCTTTCACTTTTTAACATTACTCTGTAAAATTGCTTGTGTTGCATAGCAGTAAAATGTCCAAAGAGTTACATGACAAAAGACAAATGGATCTTTTAATTAAAATATGAGCAAGTAAAATAAGTAACACCATGATCTATGGAGTTTGATATGATCCACCTTATGAATATAGATCTAACATTTTAAGTCTCTACATATAAGTGGTTAAATTTTTGAGAGAGCAATTGCTACAAGTAAAGGCAGTGGTCTTGAAAGCTTCTACCTTTGTAAGGATATTTAAAGAAATATAAGATACTGGAAAGTTACTATTCTTGCTTATGTGGCTTCTTCATGGTCCACATGAATATTTAAAGATTGATTATGCTACAAATTTAAGATCATGTACTTGACCTTGTTTATTTTATATCCCATAATAAAACTGTATGCATAAAATTACATTGAGATTTATTTATACTAATAATACAGAAACAAAATTAGTGTTTCTAGTCCAGAGAAATGTAAAGACTACACCAAGGTTATTTAGATTTAGTAGTGACTTATTTTAATATGCATGAAAATTATGCTCAAATATAAAATTAAGGTATGGGACTTTTTTCTTCCACTCAATATGTGGATATAAATAATTAAGCACGATTTAATAAAACCACAGGAATAATAACATTGATAGGGAAAGTCATGCTACAACCTGAGAAAGGCTGATTTGCATCATAAGTAGATATTGAAGTTGAAACTAAATTAAGAGGCCTTCAGTCTGAAATGAGAAGTACTAACTAATGTCAGCTGCCAACTTGACACAAATGTAGAATTATTGGCAAGGAGGGAGATTAATAAAGAATTGACTACATTAGAAAGGCCTGTGTAGTCCAACCAACTATGGGCATTACTCTGCCTAGGCTATATATATAGTTTATACACAAGATAAAAGAGGGAAAACAGCTAAGCAATGTTGCAATATTGCTTTATACTTTCTGTTTCAGTTTATACTCAAGGTTCCAACCTTAGAACTTCTCAAACACAGAGCATGACCTGCAAATTTATACAATCTTTATGTTGCAAGTTTCTGTTGTCTATGTTTAGAACATCAACATGAGGCAAACTAAATGAGAAATCAGTACTGAGATTGGGATCTTTGCATAATTAATCTGAATTTACTGGTTTGAAAAGGGTTGTGGAAGCTCTCTGAAATTTGGGCTGGAAAAGCCATTTAGTACTCAGATCTTTACTGGCTATTCTGTGGGTTCTTGGACAATAATAATGATTAAAGACATGTAGACAATGGGACACCTGGCTTGTGAAGTATAAGAGGAAGTGAGACACTATTGTGGATGTTTTGTGACTTTTTAAATTAAGAATCTGTGGAACTGGGTTCTCCTGTGTGATGTGGGATTTCCCTCTATATGCTGTGATTACCATTGATAAATACAGGAACTGCTTTGGGCCTATAGCAGAGGTGTAGGGGAACAGAGCTAGGTGGGGAAGCTGAATGCTGGGAGAAAGAAGGCGGAGTCAAGGAGAAGGCATGGGGCCACCACCAGAGACAGATGTGCTGAAATTTTAGCCAGTAAGGCACAGCCATGTGGCCATACAGAGATTATTACAAATGGCTTAAATTAATATGTAAGAATTCACCAATAAGATGCTAGAGCTTTGGACCAAGCAGTGATTTAATTAATACAGATTTTGTGTGATTAGTTGGGGCAAAGGAGCTGGGAACCAACAAGCATCTCTCTCCTCCTGCACCTGTGATTTACAGGAACAATGGATATTGGTTTGCTGGGACCAAAAATAACTATGATTAAGAAAAGACTAAAATCTGTGGATCAGGGTTATCAATGTTGTATCTTAGGCCAGTAATGAATCTTGGTGATATGTATGAGTCTTCTGTAGCATACTGGTTTTGAAGATAAGAGATTCACCACAAATTGGGTCAAGGAGCTCAGAGAATGCTTATTACTATATGGACTGATCAAAATCTCTTCAGACAGGCCAATGGTAAGGCTGCACTTGTGGCATCTTACTATCAATAATATTCAATTCAATCACATACTGGTTTGATTTAATATGTATGAACCTTTATGCATTTATATGGTTTTTATATTGTGTAGATAGATGCTTAGATATGAGTGCATGTCCATATATGTGAGCATTTGTGTAGAGGACAGAGGTCAATCTCAATGCTTGTTCTCAGGAATCATCAAATTCTCAGGTGAGTGAGAAGCCCTCACTAGAATGTGGTACTCACCAAGTAGACTAAGCTGGCCAATCAATAAACTCAAAGTAATATTTGTCTCCCTTTCTCTAGCCCTCAGAATAAAAGCATATTTAGCTTGTTTTATTTATCTTATTTTATTTTTTTAACAAAGAAAAAATATATTTTTTTCATTTTACATACCATTTCCAGTTCTCACTTCCTCCCCCCCATTTCCTCCACCAATCCCTCAATCCACCCTCCATCCACTCCTCAAAGAGTGTAAGGCACATGGTTTTGTGGAAGGTCCAAGGCCATCCCTACTATACCTAACCTGAACAAGGCATCCATACAAAGAGAATAGGTTCCCTAAAAATCAGTATAAGCATTCAGAATTAATCTTTGTCCCATTGGCCCTACAATCTGGCCCAGCTATACAACTGTCACCCAAATTCAGAGGTACTAGTTTGGACTTATGCTGGCTCCTTCCCTGTCCATCTGGAGTTGGTGAGCTCCCAGAGATATTTTGATTGAGGGAGCCATTGTGGGGTTAGTAAGAAAGCTACCACTAGAGAAATTCCCAAGAATTCACCAAGATGACCCCAGCTAAGACCCTAAGCAATAGAGGAGTTGGTGCCCAAACTATCCTTGCCCTGTAGTCAGATTGATGAATACTTTAAATATCACTATAGGACATTCATCCAGCAACTGCTGGAAACAGAGGGAGAGACCTGCAGAAGAGCACTAGGCTGAACTCCCAAGTTCCAGTTGAAGACTGGGAGGAATAAGAATATGAGCAAAGAGGTCAAGACCAGGTTGGAGTCACACAGTGAGACAATTTACCTGAACTAATGAGTGCACATTTAGCTTAAAACTAAGTATTAGCTTAAATATTAAAATATGGATGCTGAAACTCAAACTCACTTTCTCTTACTGTTAGACTTTATGACTTATTTCACAATCTTTAGCCTTTAATATCCATTTTATTAAGAAAATCTGTTAATTAACATACATCTGTTTTATTGCTAAAGGGAGATATTATCTTGAACTTTTGACATTGTCCTTTAAATAGAAGAAATAAGTAAATCCTTCCTGCACAAATCTGTTTCACCTCAAATATTACCTGTGACCAAAACAAGCACAGACAATCTAATCAAATAACCTAACATTAATCACATAGTATACTTAGCTTTCTATTTAATCTAGGACACTTGCACCTCTGTGCTTCTTTGTGATATATTTCTTCTGGCATACAACCTTGGTTTTATTTTGTATAGGAAAGTAACAATTCACAGCCTGGGCTTGCTACATCTAATGCTCACTATGTGACACAGATTGCCTTTGAACTCATGGACATTCTCCCACTGCAGCTTCTCAAGCACAATGACTTCAGTTGCATTCCACATTACCTATCTGGATTTGTTTTTGGTTGAAGGAAACATCATGGATAACAACACAAACCATGAAGTGATTGCCCTCCACGGTTGCTTTCATAAACTTGCAGAAGCCGCACTCACAGACCCCTCACTGTGCTCACCTGATCACAGAGTTCCATTTTTAATACCACCGCATATTTACTAGGCAGTGAATATGTATAGTTTACATATTAATTATCTATGCTTTAAAAAAGTAGATTTAAGTTCAGTAAGTTTGTGCAGTGGATAAAGGTGCTTGCTTCTAAATAGAAAACTTGAATGATATACTGGTAATCCATATAGTAGAGAGAGAGAATAATCTCTTGCAACTTGTCTTCTGACCTCTACACATATGAGTCATATATACACACACATATATAAATGAGGAAAGGAAAAAGGAAGAAAGGAAGGAAGGAAAGAAGATAGAAAAGAAATAAGAATGAAAGTAAAGAGAAAGAGAAAGAAAGAAAGAAAAATGAAGAAAGGAAGAGAGACTCAATTATAAATATT
Organism: Arvicola amphibius; assembly: GCF_903992535.2. NCBI lineage: Eukaryota > Metazoa > Chordata > Mammalia > Rodentia > Cricetidae > Arvicola > Arvicola amphibius. The sequence continues at coordinate 15,901,876 of NC_052056.1, forward strand.
TCTCTCTGCTTTTTTCCCTATAAATCCTACTTTCTTTCCTTGATGGGGTCTTACTCTATAGCCAAGGCTTACCTTGTATTTGCTATGTAACTCAGACTGGTATAAGGTTTACAGATAAATACTAGGAATACAAGCATGAACTACCATGCCTGAATATTTTTCCAAAATTAGCTTAAAAGTGATATTATATTTGACTGCTAATATTTCAAGCATGAGATAATTACTTCTTGTACATAAATAAAACATACACATTCCTCTTTCCCAAGTAAAAATTTGCTTATATTTCCATAGAAGTTTCTGATGAAATTTCACTTTCATCAAAGGTTAGAAGAGTGTATTTAAATGAAAACATTTAACATATGGAACACAAAAAGCAAGCAGATATTGGCTCACAACTCACCAGAGAAACCTGTAACTGAGACACAGTTGAGGAAATCGTACTTCTATTTAAGTTATTCAATGTGTGATGGAGAAATGAGGGTTTAGCTCCATAGTAGATCAATTGCTTTAGAATATGGGAGACCCATTATGAATATTGCAAATTCAAATAACAGTAACATTATTCTTATTGCATTACTGTAGTATTCTCAGGGTTTAGAGAATAAGCACATAAGCATAGCATCTAAACTGAATGTACATGCATTTATGTATACATACTTAAAAGTACAAAATGAGCAAATCTATTTTAATGCATTTCATTATTTTATAGAATTTGAGAATTGGAATAAACTCCTATAAAAAAATCTTTACCAGTTCACACATGTCCAAAATGCAATATTTTCTGTCACAAGCTAAATATATTCTGATATCATCAGTAATTGACCAAAGCCATCTCCATTTCCCCACAGCTCATATCCAATAAAATTTCCTTACTTAACTGTCAAGAATAGCAATTTCACTATGTTTTCCAAGGAAATAGGTGTTCATGAAAGATAATAATATGGTATTTTACTGGTAACTATGTATTGATGTAATCAGTTTTAAAGTATAATAGGTCTATCATGCAGGCTTAGGAATAATTTGGTTTACATGGTCTAAACAGTAAAATGAATTCATTGAAGATAATTTTGTTGTGCACACTTCATACAGTGGTGAGGAAAGAAATGAAGGACTGTCTTACAATATATTTTTATTAACTTTTCCATAAAAATCTCAAAATGAATGCACAATGAAGTTTATGTAAATTCAACTTAGGGACTCTTGTGCTATGTTGATTTTATTCCAGTCAATATATTTTTTTAAATAATTTTTATCGTCTTCAATTTTTCATACAAAAATGAGGATATAGTCTTTAATTTGCCTGAAGTAACTTCATTGTTTTCTATGTATTTAAATAAAATGTAATATTGGACTGGAGAGGGAGGGGGAGGGGAAATGGGGGGAGGGAAAGAGAAATGGAAGGAGGGGAGGAGGTGAAAAATTTGTAAAAATTATATGATTTAATAAAAAAGAAAAAATGCAGTATTATTTCCATACAGAAATGTCAATATAGAAAACTTTAAAAATCAGTGATAAAAAATAAAACTAACTAACTAATACCCTATCACAGGTCTGATGCGATTAAAGAATATTCTATTTGGAAAAGAATTACTGTTGAAAACATTGAAGAGGAGTTTCCACATACACACGCAATTACAAATCATCCACTCACACCTTATTATTGAGGTACTCCATTAAAAACCATGAATACAGAGGTCATGAACATGAAAGAGAATGATGAGGAATATAAGAGAAGATTTGAGGGAGGAAATGAAAGGGGAAATGACATAATTTTGTCTCAAAAACATAAAGGATATAAATCAATATAGTTAATAAATGTTTTACTTTTTCAAATATAAGGTGCTGCCGGGCAGTGGTGGTGCATGCCTTTAATCCCAGCACTCAGGAGGCAGAGGCAGGCGGATCTCTGTGAGTTCGAGACCAGCCTGGTCTACATGAGCTAGCTCCAGGACAGGCTCTAAAGCTACAGAAACCCTGTCTCCAAAAACCAAAAAAAAAAAAAAAAACCCTCAAATATAAGGTGTTAATACTGTTAAGGCAAATAATTAAAATTGATGTATAAATTTTGGATACAAAATATACTTATATGTCGTAATAAGGAGCAGGCAGGCCTGCTTTTCGTCCTGCCCAGCTCCCACATGGCTAGCTTTACACCTGAAATAACAACACACAAATTATATTCATTTAAACTCCACCTGGTCCGTTAGTTCCAGCCTCTGATTGGATAATTTTCATATCTTGGTTTAACCCATATTTAGTAATCTGTGTAGCACCATGAGGTGGTGGCTTACCGGGAAAGATTCTAGCCTACATCTGTCTTGGTCCAAGAATCATGGCAACTGCTTGAGGCTACTGTTTCACTGCCTTCTTCCCAGAATTATGTTCTGTCTACTCCACCCACCTATGTTCTGACCTATCAGGCCAAGCAGTTTCTTTATTAATTAACCAATGAAAGAAACACATAGAAAGAAGACCCACCTACATCACTTATCTAAGATGTCATCTAAGATGCATTCACCATTCACATTCAGGGTCTACGAAGATTAAATTTATCTCTACTTCCTCAGTGTGATGTAGAGACAATCTAAGCCACCCTACTAATCCAGAGCAATTTTATTAACATCATAACCTGATTCACATCAAAATGGTATTTTTCTTTTCAAGGTAAAATACATTAGAAAATTTCCCAGGAAGAAACATTATAAAGTAATTATATTTTTAAAAAATAACTAGGCAAGAAGACAGAAGTATATATGCATGTAAAAGTACTAAAGATTGCCCCAAAACTTCATGCATATTTGCATATTCCAGAAATGAACTATAACACCAGTACCAATAATGGAAAATTTGAAATATGTTAGTGCCATATTAAAAGAACATGAAGTCTGAATTTATTAAGCAATATGGTATCATTCCAAAACATGGGTATGTAACTTTAAAAGGGTAAAAGATAACAAAGGTATTGTTAAGGACACTTACAAACAACCTTTCTTTTTCTGCATTGCAGACTGTAGAAATTTGAAATAAAATATGCGCCATAAATCTTACATGTAATCATGCTTTTACAATTTTACTCATGAGAACAATATCTAGCAGGCTTCATTCAATTGGTGCTTATTTGAAACTGAGTTGCTGTAACTTTAAGGAAAGTCATTTATATACAAGATTCCAGTAAGTGGAAAACAATGTAGATCTGTAGTCTGCCATACTGTTGCAGCTTATTTATTTACTCATCTCTCACTTCTAAAGTACAGAAATTCATTTGCCAGTTTTGACTATTAGGTCCAGCAGGTCTCAAAAGCTCTTGAACTCCTGCCTGTGATCATAGAATAACATGAGGCCATGTTCACGTCCAGAAGATTTGATGCCATAACTAAGAATAGAGGAATCAATATGTGTGCTCTCAGGGAGGAAAGGAACTGGAGTAATGCTTTCAAAAAATAGTATAACCTAAAAAAATAATAAAATATTTAGAAAATATATTTTAAAAACAGAACTGAACATAATGAGCTATGAACCGGGCAGGTTTAAATCGTGTTGTCAATGTCTGGACAGGCAGAGTTGAAAGAAATCAATCTGGGTAAAGATTAAAGAACCAAACAGCTAAAATACAGGAATAGAATAAAAATAAATAGCTATTCTCTTATGCCAGTAATTATTAGGATAGCTTATTACCCAGAATCATTGTGGAAATACATTCCTAATACAAAAATAAATAATGCATCATGGAGAAAGAACACGCAACTATTTTTACTCTGCCATGTTACTAAAATTATGGTTCTAAGTTGAGTCATTATGACTGAGAATGTATATGCTCTGCGGCATTCTGGAGGCTCTTTGTCATAGTGACCATGAGTAATTTAATATAATCACCTTATCAGATCATATTAAGAGGTTAAATCAATGACTAACATAATGCAGCAATGGACATTGAGTTATGAAATTATTAAATTATTCATGGACAATCCCAAAAGAAAATTTTTCTGGCTTAGTGTGTAGGCCAGGCTGATTTTCCTGACCTTGTACTTTTATTATCCCTTCATATAGTTTCTCGGCATACCAGACACATTAACTGATCTTCATTTCCTTCTCAAACCCTGAGAGCCAGACCCTCTTCAAGATCCTCTGTTCGCTCTCTTTAGCTCATCCTCTCACATCATTAGCTGTCCTTGAAAATGTATAGGAATCTTGTCTGGATTGAACTCATTGCGTGATTCGCAGTACTTCAACCTGTCTTAATTACTTCTGAGTAAAGTCTGCTCTGGAGTCTGGCCTGTGGCATTACTTCTGATTCAACACTTGGGGTGATCATGACACAGGGTTCAGAACTGTTCAGAGTTCATGATGCTCGCAGGAATTCCTGCAGGCTCAGCCTATATTTAGCCTTATGCATCAGCCCTCCACACATTTCAGTGAGCTAGATATAATCCATGAGGAATCCCTTTCTACTGAAACTGTCTAAAAAGGACTTTTCTGGTCCTTTGTTAACTCTGAGCATAAATAAGGAGCATAAATTCTTTATATTCTTGATCATGTCTTGACACATATTAATCCCCTAATAATTGTGGACAACAAATAAAAAGTGATATCTTTCAATTCATGTAGTATCTAATTTGAAATTATTGAAGTAATCATTATGATATATACTGAAAGAACATAATGACCAAAATATTCTAGCATTTACAATTTATGACAAAATTAAATAAAACTATTAAATAGAACTTTTGATTTTATTTTGCCTATTCCTTATATGATTCAGATTATAACACTACCATAAATAAAATTTCATTATTGTTTCCTGCAGAAAAACTTATTCAAAAAGAATTGAAGGAAAAAGAAAAAGATTCAGAGTAGTACTGTTTGTTGTATCAATTAGGAATCACTATTAACAAGTCAGAATTTTGCAGTCATGCTTTATTCAGGCAAACAAGTAACAATGTGAAAATATCACAAAGCAGATGCAGAGATACACATCAAAGAACCAGGCCCAGATATGGGAGTCCAGCAGTGGGGGTTGGGGGCCAAGATCATAATGGGAAACCCCATAGAGACAGTTGAGATGGATTTGGGAGAGCTTAAGGACTCTAGATTAACAGTTGGAGATCCTGCATGGGACCAAACCAGAGCTTCTACATATGGGCAACAGTTTTGTAGCCTCGTCTGTTTGTGGCACCAAACAGTGGTACCAGGGTCTGTCCTTAAGGTATGAGATGACTTTTGAATCCATTCTCTGCTCAGCCTTGATATGGGGGGAGGGACATAGATATGCTTCAAATGAATGAACTAGGCTTTGTTGACTTTACAGAGTAGGCCTTATCCTTTCTGAAGAGTGGATGGGGGTGGATTGGGGGGAGAGGTAGAGAAGGGTGCGGCAAATTGTGGTTGGTGTGTAATATGAACAAAAAATAAATATAATCTTAAAGAAGGGGCATCATATTTAAGAAATTTATAAAATGCATCATAATGCTGTCTTGAAAGCTGGTGAAACCCAAGAAAGCATTTCTTTAATCAACAACAGAATATAACGAATAAGAATATAATGAACTGAGAACACCTTCCATATAAACAAAGGCACAGACTAATGCAATTATCAAACAATGAAGTGTCTCACTTATAGCACTCACAATACCTGGGCAGCAAGTCAAATGGGTGCCCAGGGACAAATGCAGCTGAAGATCCTATTGGGAGTTTGCAAAAAAAAAAAAAAAAGGAAACAGACAACAAAAGAAGAGGCAAAGTTGCATTAAAAAGTGTATACACTTGCCTGCAGACAATAGATTTGAGCTTGCCATTTAGTTATCTGGTGGTGTGCTGACAGTTATAAAAACCAGCAGAAATGTACTTATTTCTTTATGTGAAAGCACTATTTGGAAGTACCTGTTTAAGTCTAAAGTTCAGATACAGTGGTAACAGGGGGTCTCTAGAGAATTTATTTTTCTTTTATTCCCAGAGAAAAGTATCTAAAAAATAAAAAAGGCTTTTAAAATTGCAATATTTTCTATATTGGTTTATTAAAGTGGATAATAAAGTAATTATTTTGAGACATATATGAGTAATTCTATACATTTTGTCAGTTTATAAACTAGCAACAATTCTAGCCATTCAACACATATATTAGCTGCCAAGCATTTATTCCTTAATAAGCAACTTAGTCGCAAGAAACAATATTACAGTTTTTTTAAAGTCAAATACTTAATGGAATAGCAGAATTTCCTTCATTAAAACCCTAATTTCTTCTTATTTATGGAGACACAAAGTCGCTGTATGACTATCATAACCACCAGAAATCTGAGATTATAGTTGTCTAATTTAAGAAACAAGATATGAAATTAGTACCCTGGGGCTGAAAACAAGCACTTAGAATTGAGATGTGACATTAATTAAAGTAAGAAAAGGAATATAGTATTACTGTGAAGTAATCATTATGTTAAGGAGAACATATAAAAGAGAATTATATCTGAAAGAAAATACCCAATTATCAAGACTCTGAAGTTCAAAAGTAATATCATGATCTCTCAATGAAAAAAATATAGAGGAGCTTTTTTAATGCACAAATGCTCAAAATAAGAAGCTACATAAATGAAAATGGAAGTTATGAACAAAAAGGAAGAGCAATTACAAAGATTATGGTTACCTTTATAATAGTATTCTTTACAGAAAAATGAAGCTATAGAAAAATAATTAAGATATTTGATAATAAACATAATTTGCTATTTTTGACAGCCTGTAACAGAGAAAACTGTGTGGGTGGGAGTTATCATGTATAACGGCAATTAAGGCTATAGAGGGAAAATATGTTGCCTGGATCAAACATCTTCGGACCACTTGTTTAGAAGGTCATGCTTGTCAAGAATGCAAATGAAGACTAGGAATCAGATGGAGAAAATAAAAAAGGAGAAAATAAAAACATAGAAGAGGAAAGGAAGAAACTCATACAGAAGAATGAAATAAACTAAAGAAATAGCCTTAATTTTAGTGTTAATTTACTATCAGTGGCAACTAAAACAGACTATTTGAATATGGACTTTCCTTTTTCATTGACTTTGATTCCTCTAGACTGCCACACACAGTCAGTTTTCTGAAATGGCTAAAATCCATGGATATATAACTTATCTTGCAAAAAGTCAAGGTGATCTCTCCAATCTTTGAGACAATTTCACTGGGTTAATTCTGAAATTTAACCATGTTTTCCTATCTTTTTATCCCTCCAATCCTCCTAGTCCCTCCACGAACATTGTATTTTCCTTAGATTCCCCTCACAAAAAGACAGACCACCCAGAATATCAACCAAACATGGCATATCGAGTTACAAGAAGTCTAGGCTAACCCATCGCATTAAGGCTGGATGAGGCTACCCAGTAGCAGGACAAGGATACACAAAGCACATAAAGTGTCAAAAAAACAGCCCATGCTCCAACTCTTATCAGTACCCTAAGAACACTAAGCTCTGCAACCATAAGGTACATTCAGAGGACCTAGGTCATACCCACACAGGGACTCTGATTATCTTTTGAATCTCTGTGAGGCTCTGAGAGGCCCTGTGAGCCCAGGTTACTTGATTATGTGAGATGTTTTCCTGTGGTGTCCTTGACCCCTTTGGTTCCAATAATCTTTCCTTGCCTTTACTGTAGGAATCTCTTAGCTCTGCCCAATGTCTGAATGTGGGTCTCCATATCTGCTTGCATTTATTGCTCAATGAAACCTCCCTAATGACGATCATGCATGACTTTCTTTTCTATGCCTTGGCAACTACAGGCTTGTGATAGATGGTTTGCTGGGAGCAAAGCCCGTGCATATTTAGTGATAACTTGAATTCTTCTCTGTGGATCTCTTCTTATTCTTTGATCCAGTTGACTAATCAAGACGATTAAGCAAGTCAAATAATTATAATGACTTTCTTTTTAAGAGCATCCTAAACTTTTCAAAAAGTTTCCTTAAAGAACGATTTCATTTATTTATTGTAGAAAATCCAAGTAGGCACCTAAGAAATTAGGGGTTTATTTGAGGGGAAAAGGAGACACATTTTCTTGAATTTAGCATAATTGAACAATTTTTTCTTTTGACTTGAATTCCTAACAAAGCAATTTGTATATAATTACAATGATTAAAAATCATAATAAAGAGATTTGACCAAGCAATTATATGTCTATTGTAAAAGAAACCCTGAATTCATTCTCTGATATCATTAGAATCACAGCAAAATACCACTAAAGAGAAGGTCCCTGGCCTAACCTATCCATCTTCTAATATAATCATTAATTGTATTGTAACTGTTTTAGAATTTCTTGGTTATGAGGATTGTGCTTATATAACTTAGTAATTGAACGGATCATAATCACTGACTGAATACCACTTAAAGTCATGTCAATAAGAGCAGCATTAAAAAAGAAAATATTTAAATGTTAAATATAACCTGTAGTATATGACTTAATAAAAAAAAGTTCAATAAGCAAACTATACAAGTTTTAAGACTAAAAGACTGGACCTGTAATTATAAAGCAACAATGGTTTATTTCCATAGCATAATGTCTTACAAATAACCAAAATTTAATCATTTATTTACGTAGATTGTTTGTAGTTTGTGGGTTGAAATAAATGTGGGTTTCAGAAATCACTAGAAGAAAACAGCTAATTTGGATAGTATAGTAGAAGACATTGTATATTAATCAAAATATCTAAACTGTTATCTTCAGATGATAAATATATGGGATTGCTGAGGGACAATGGTCTGTACCTTGTCACTTGTATTTTAAATAAACACTGATTGACCAGTAGCCAGGTAGGAAGTAGAGGAGGTACAACGAGGCAGGAAGTAGGGGCTGGGCAATAAGAATTCTGGGAAGAGGAAAGTTTCAGTCTGCAGTCATCACCCCTAGACACAGAAGGAGCCAGACACAGAGCAAGCAAGATGTGACTGCCTGCCAAAAAGGTACCAAGCCACATGACTAACACAGACAAGTATTATAAACTAATATAAGTTATAACTCATGAATATCTTGCATATCACTATAGAATCTTCACCTGGCGTTGGATGGAGAAAATGACAGAACCCCACATAGGAGCACTGGACTGATCCAAGGTCCTGATGAGGAGCAAAAGGAGGGAGATCATGAGCAAGGAAGTCAGGACCGTGAGGAGTGCGTTCACCCATTGAGACGGTGGGACAGATCTAATGGGAGACCACAAAGTCCAGTTGGAATAGGACTGATGGAACAGGGGACCAAACCGGACTCTCTGAATGTGGCTGACGGTGGAGGAGGACTGAGAAACCAAGGACAACTGCGATGAGCTTGAACTCTACAGCATGGACGGGCTCACTGTGAGCCTTGTCAGTTTGGTTGCTCACCTTCCTGGACTTAGGGGGAGCTGGGAGGACCTTGGACTTAACATAGTGAAGGGAACCCTGATGGCTCTTTGGCTTGGAGAGGGAGGGAGTGGGGGTATGGGTGGAAGGGAGGGGAGGGAAGGGGAAGGAGGAGGGGAGGAGATGGAAATTTTTAATAAAAAATGAGAAAAAAAAATAAAAAAAGAGTTAATAAGAAGCTTGAGCTACTAGGGCAACCAGTTAATGATTAATGTAGACCTATGTGTATTTTTTGGTACTAAATAAATACTACAGGAGCAGGTTCAACAGAAACCTCAGTCAAAAGAATGGCATGCCAATGTAGGGTAACAAAATCCTCTTAATAGCCTGAAAAGGCTTGGGGAGTTATTCTAGATAGAAAAGAATAGAATTAAGTACAGCTTCTTGATAGCAGCACTTTCTCAGGTGGGCTCTAGCAAAGAAGCAAGGACACTCGTTTAAGAGAGGCTCCTGACTCAGTTTTAGCTGCAAAACTTTGCAGCACTTTTAAGAGGTCCTACCATGAAACATTTAAATGGTGTTGCTGAAAAGCTTACTGCATGCTTTTTGGTGGTGGCAGGGCACTTAAAACACCATAGAGTGAGGAATAAATACGGTTCTGGCCAGTACCTCTGCCATGAGGCTAGACTCTCAGAAAAAAGCTAAAAAAAAAAAAATGGGCTGGATCCAGCCATCAAAGCCATGGCTTTAATCCTAGCCATATCACTTAGCAAATTAAAGAGTCCTATGGTCAGAAAAAGAGAGATATACAGTAAAGACAGATTCAAAGACAAAGAATACCTCTAAACAATTTACTGTGTGTTTAATATATATATATATATATATATATATATATATATATATATATATATATATATATATATATAGGCTTGGGAGAAAAAAAGAATAAAGTCATTTAAATTAAAAAAGAGTAGTTGGGTGTGGTGACACACACCTTTAATCCCAACACTTGAGGCAGTTGCAGGTGGATATTTGTGATTTCAAGGACAACCTGGTCTAAAGAGTGGATTCCAGGACAGCCAAAGATACACTGAGAAACCCTGTCTCAAAAATCCAAATATTAAAAAACAGAAATAAATGAAATAGAGGTTAAAATAAAGCCACATAAAGATGGAAACTACACAGAGTCTGGATACTGTATGTTATTGTGTTGTCTTTAAATTGTTTGATGACTGAGGAAGGAGCAAAAGCTGTTAGAAGATATTTGATTATAAATGCTGCTGGATTAGTCAAACATATATATTTTGGAAATGCCTTGACTTCAAAATTTAAGTCAAAAGGTATGTTATTTTGGAAAAGAGTTTTCTTTTGTTTCTGCAGGAAATGAGAAGCTGTTGATTTATTCTGGGTTAAGAAAAATCATGTTTAATCAAGAAATACCCCCTGAGAAATCTCTAATCGGTGCAGATGGCCCAGATGTCTGAGTTGTACATCCAGAATAGTTTAAAGACTGCTGCCTGAGATGATCAATTCTCACAGGATACTCTAGTCAGGACTTGATCATAATTCTCAAATTTCTATAGCTCCCGATCAGCAGGAAATAGCCTGGAAAACTATACCCACATTCCCAGAAAATGGATTATGAATGTTTTTCTTTATTAGAATGTTGGTTACAAGTTGTTATGGATAATGTTCAGTACAAAAGCTAAACAAAGGAGATTCAATTCAGAGTTCTTGTTTCAAAAAGAGGGGGTGGGGAAGTACTGTGGGACAATGGTCCCTACCCTGTCACTTGTATTTATAATAAACACTGATTGGCCAGTAGCTAAGAAGAAAGTAGAGGCAGGGCTACAAGAATTCTGGGAAGAGGGAAGTTTCAGTCTGCAGTTGTTACCCAGAGAGAGAGAAAGTCAGACACAGAGCAAGAAAGATGTGACTTCCTTGTTAAAAAGGTTACCAAGCCACGTGGCAAACATTGACAAAAATTATGGGCTAATATAAGTTATAGGAGTTAATAAGAAGCCTGAGATACTAGGCCAATTAGTTTATAATTAATGTAGACCTCTGTGTGATTTCCTTGGGACTTAACGACTGTGGGAACCGGGCAGGACAGAAACCCCTGTCAACAACGGATGAATTTTAAGATTATAACATATTGCTTGGGTAGACACCAGAATGTTCTATGAGAGTGATCATTGTCATAAAATACATATATCAAAACATCATGTATTAACTGAATACACAGTATTTGAAAAGTATGTGTTTTAAAAGGAAACAAGATAGCACTTTTTTCTGTTTTTATCAAGACTATGAAAATATAATTTTATTTTCATGACATGTCCTGATTTATGAATTATCTGTGAAAATGAGTTCAACACATACTTAATTAAAATGAGAAACATGGTTCTAAATATTGACAGCAGAGGTGATGGCATTTCTTAAACTGACAGGGCAATAAAGGAGAAATACTTCTAGTAACTGATTCCCTAATCAATCTTATGTGATACAAACATTTAGAGGAAGTTCAAGTAGTGTAGAATTCTTGGAACAGCTTCCTTTTTATAGGAATTTGAGAAACCTAGAAAGGGATGTGGTTGAATAAAAAATAATACTATTAAAGAGGCCTGATCTAGATCCATGGAACCCGCACACTTGAAAGAAAGATCGGAATCACTAAAGCTGTCTTCTGTCCTTTAATCACAGATCATGGCATAGGTACACACATGAACACTGGACACACAGAGAAACATACTCAAAGTATGCAAATGCAAAGGAGAAGACTAAGAAAAGAGTGTGTATGTTAATTAATATACTATAATATTTTATTGCTCAGAATCAAGATTCTATCCAAATAATCAAGATAATACAGTCACACATGGTTTATGTCTCTGTATCACAGAGCATATAAAAAACAATCAATTGATAATAACACAATAAATATCAATTAATTTAGAAGAACATTCCTTAAAAGAAAACAAACAAAAATCTCCAAACAGTAGAACACAAATCATAATGTCCACTTCTCAGCATGAAATCCCTGAAATCTCAGACCATGCTTTTTAATATTTTACGACAATTTGCATTCCCTTGAATAAAATACTGCAGATTATACACCCTCAAACAGCCTCATGATTATGGGTGTATAATAGATTTCATTCAGAAGAATATAGTATAATTTTGAGGAGAAGGATTTTAGAATGATAAGTACCCAATGCATGAAGAAAATAGAAGGACATAAAATTGATTTAAGAAAATACCTTACAGGAAGTTCTTTTTAGAATACTCTATGACCAGAGCATTACTCAGAGCATTATCTTACTATATAGCTAGGTAATAAGATTAAATGGCATGTGAGAATATGGCCTGTTATTGTAGCTCAATGGCGGTGTGTATGTTGTCTGAGGTTTCTGTCCTACCTGGTTCCCACAATCACTAAGTCCCAAAGAAATCACACAGAGGTCTACATTAGTTATAAACTGATTGGCACATTAGCTCAGGCTTCTAATTAACTCTTATAACTTATATTATCACATTATTCTTGTCTATGTTAGCCACGTGGCTTGGTACCTTTTTGGGTGAGGCAGAAACATCTTGCTTGATCTGTGGCTGGGTCAGGACTGCAGACCAAGCTTTCCTCTTCCCAGAATTCTCCTGTTTTTGTTGACCTGCCTCTACTTCCTGTCTGGTTGTCCCATGTATACTTCCTGCCTGGCTACTGGCCAATCAGTGTTTATTTAAAATATAATTGACAAAATACTGACCATTGTCCTACACCATGTGTATGTTTAGTTGTACAAGGACCTTAGCCCAATTTTAAATTTCAAGAGTAAGAAAATAATATATAAAAAACTGTACATTTTCTAAACTGAACTGTAAGGTGAGAACTATTATTGACTACAGACATAAAAATGAATTTGAAGGTTTAATATTGTATTTTAATAAGTAAGATCCATGAAATTTCCAGTCACAAACTAAATAATTTCTGTAAAATATGTATCCTGCAATCCTATTTTATAGTCAATAATGATCCTAAATCATAGCTGAGGTTTACAGACTAGATTAAAAAAGAAAAAATCAATGCTTTATGTAGAAGTCAAAGATCAGATAAAGTGCCTTCATTCAGAATGAATAATAGTAGTAGCCATATGCCTGGTAAAATGAGGAAGTTTATGGAGGACTATTCAAGAGCTTTCCTAGGATCTTTCTTGATGGAGGATGGTCATCTGTATATCTGTTGTTTCATTGGTTAATTAATAAAGAAAACTGCTTGGCCTGATATGTCAGAACATAGGTAGGCAGAGTAGAAAGAACAGAATTGTGGGAGAAAGAAAGCTGAGTCAGTCAAATGCCTCAGGCAGACGCCATGCCTCTCCTCTCTGAGACAGATGCCATGGAGCCAGCCGAATCTTTCCCTGTAAGGCACCACCTTGTGGTGCTACACACATTACTAAATATGGGTTAAAGCAAGATGTGAGAATTAGCTAATAAGAGGCTGAAACTAACGGGCCAGGCAGTGTTTAAATGAAGGCAGTTTGTGTGTTGTTATTTCCGGGGCTAAGCTAGCTATGTGGGAGCAGGCAGAAAGAAAAGCAGGCCTGCCTGCCTCGTCACTACACTTTCTCACATAGTTTCATGCAGATTATCAAAAGAAGGTCACAGCCAAATGAGTTGCCCATGTTTGAAAAGAGTAAAAAGAAGTGAAGAGAGCTGGAGGGGGCAGCAGAGAACTAAGAATGGAGGATGAAGTTCTGGTTAAACCCTGTCTTCTGTGGGTCTACCCTTCAACATATCACCTCTGTTCATTGTAGAAGCTTTTAATAATCTCTTTATCTCTCTTGTCTTCGTTTAAAGAACCAAAATACATCTGCTGTTACACTATTCAAATTAACTAAAATTATTGATGAGTCTGTTTTGTTATAGATTTGTTCCTATTACCAATAACTGCTATTGACCCTTGTAAATTTGGGATCATTCCTGAGAGATCCATCAACATATAATCACATAATTGCTCTTGTCACAATCATTTTTTATAAAAAATAACCATGGAAATTTACTAGCAATTTATTAAAAAATACTAAAATTGATAATAAATAAATAAAATGTTAGTTGTAACATCCCATACTCATAGTGAAAATAGTTTTGTTTTATATCATTGATTTTTAACTATTCAGAAAAAAATGAAATATAAATTATTACAGAATTTAATGTGATTTTTGAGCATGTATATATCTGGTCAATTTCTTCAGAAACTTCTCCCAAAATAATGATGGGTTATGAGCATCTAGAGAGTCATACTCACTGTTCCTGTCATTTAAAATGTGTGAGATTTTCACAGTGGAGAGTAGGAAAGACCTATTGTAGAAAGCCAACTGGAAGAAGCAGAGAAGTGAAAACTAAAACCCTGCAATAACATTAACTTATAATTAATTTTGACTCCTGGTAAAGTCAGAACATTATGTAGAACCAAAGGATTTAATATGATGTTGATGCTTTCAAAATGGAAACAAGAACTAACAAACAGTATTATCATCTATAGAAAGAAGTTTCATTGATAGTTAAATTTTCATTCAGAAAGTGAGAGGGAATTATATCACTTACATGTGAAAATATTGGAAAGCTAGAGTAAAAATATATCACCAACATATACAGAGATTAATTTTATAACACAAAAATTTTATGGATTATAACAAACACTGGCAGTCTCTCTTTTTAGTTGCAAACCCATTTTGTGAATTCAGAAAAGAAATCTCTGAAGTAAGCAAGTCTAAGCATATTTTGTCAGTCATTCACTCAGCGAGAATAATGGTCCATGTTTAAAAAGATTAAAATGTTAGTGTGGCTCACAGTGGTAACAGCATACACTTACAACTTCCCCAAAGTCATTATTTCATCTTTATTTGCAGCTGACAGATTTATATATGTTCTGAAATTGTTCAACTGAATAAAGAAAATATGTATATTTAAGTTTTGAGACACAAAACTTAGCTCGGTGCTTCTTAAAGGGAACTCTCCAAAAAAACCACTGCTTTGTCACTAATATAAAAGTCAAGATACTGAAAACTTCCAGTTACAATTTTAGTGGTATTATGAAAATCAGTTGGGATTTTATTGTTTATTTTTAAATTTACAGATCTACTGGTAGTTATTTTTCCATCAAACTGGAGAGTTTTTCTGTTTACTTAGGAAACCCAGTAGTATGTGTCATATGCTCTAATAAAATGGGAACATGATACATGGAAAAGGTGCCTTAGATATAACAATAATCATTTGATAAAAAGCGGTGTGAAACCCCTTGTACTGATGACCAGAAAAGAAACAGGCTACAAACACATCATTATTTCTAATCCTATAAAGTCATTTTTTAGCAAGAGGTGCTCAATATGGCCTCTAAATCTATCTTTACTAATACCTGCTATTGATTCAAGAGTAAAAGAAGCTGAATCCCCTCCAACTTGTCCTCTCTCACTGGTTAATCTCCTGTAAGAACCAGATCAATGGTCTGCGCTGCTCTTTTAGCCTGACCACTTACGTTTGGGTGATAAGACCTGATGTTGACAGACTGATAAAAGCTTTCTCTCATACATTTCTTAAATGCAGTTATCAGGGAAGATACCATCTGACAATCAGTGTGTCATAAAATAACTCCCAGAAAGCACTGATGGCAGCCTTAGAAGAAATAGAAGGAACGGGAAACTTTCAGTTCATTCTGAGGTTCATTTATAAGATGCCGAGGCCACCAGATATGTTTCAACTTTATTTGAAATAAGAAGTTGACATTGTTGATAAAAGCTGTAATAGACACACGTAAGTAGGTGGTAAAAATGGGGCCACATACTTAGAAAAATAGCCATTTTTTTTATAGTTTTTTTTTCCTGTTTACCACAAATCACATTTCAAAATGGAAAATTGAAAGTAACACAAAAATGAAAGTAAATTTATTGGAAACATAAAAAAAAGACATGTAGAAAATAAAAGGAGTAAGTTGCAAAGTAAAATAAAAAAGTGAATGACTACATATTTATAAATTTAAAAAGAAGAAATCCAAAATTTTATGATGCTAAAATACAGTATTTTGTATAACAATGAAGAGGAAAATTCAAGTTGTGTTTGATATAAAATTATCAAGAATGAATTAATACAGGGTACAGACTAAATAAAACTGTACTAATACAGAAAATATCACCATGACTACATTACAAATAGTAAGATATTCATTGAGTGGTTCATTATACTATACTGAAATTATTAAACATATATGCCAGAGACTGTATATACAGACATGTGGTAGGATTCACTTTTTGTTTTGATAAAGACCACTAAGATACACAACATATCCATACTTAAAAAACATAAAAAATATTGACCAATAATCCTTATAAATATGGTTGAGGAACTGCAAATTATTAATTGTAATTCCCACAAAATTTCAATTTAAATTTTTAACTATTTTTAATTACTCTTTTTTCAAGGTACATATATATTTTAACACGTGCAAATAAAATACACATAATTCACAACATCAGTACTTAAAGGACAGATATTGATATTCATATCAACAGATGCAAAAATGACCTTAAAAAATCTAGCAACCCTCCATGATAAAATCTACAAATTCAACTATTCACAAAAGGA
This sequence comes from Arvicola amphibius, assembly GCF_903992535.2. Classification (NCBI taxonomy): domain Eukaryota; kingdom Metazoa; phylum Chordata; class Mammalia; order Rodentia; family Cricetidae; genus Arvicola; species Arvicola amphibius. Next base: position 15,918,812 of record NC_052056.1, read on the forward strand.
ACATACATGAATATATTATAGGCAATATATGATAAACCTATATCCAACATTGTACCAAATAGAGAACAGTCAACAAACGCAGTTCTTGAAATTTTAGTTAGAGAAATATCACAAAATATAGATAAATAAAATAAAGTAAAAGGGATACAAATAATATAAATGCAAAACATTTCCATTAGTAGATTATATTTAGATGAGTGACTCTAAAAGTAATTCAAGGAAACAAAATCTTAAGAATTGTAAGACACCTGCAAGATAGCAAGATACAATTCAATTTAAAAATCTTTATAACTTTCCTATATTCCAAAGGTGTGCACATGATAAAATTGGAAAAGAAAGAAATGATACAGTGATGTATACCATCAAAAATAATATACCTAGCACTAAACTAATCCAAACCAACAGAGTGAAATACTTTCGAAATAAAGACGCAAAAACATATAACAGACTGATGAAATCACTATAAAATATGAGTTCACCCCATGCTCTGTGATCATGGATTTTTTATCACTTAGTTTCTCAGGATATGTCACAAAACTAAAAACTTCTATATGACAAATGAAATGAAATATAGTTTAAAATTTAGGTAGAAAATCTTTATTCATAAGAGAAGTGCAAATTAAGATTACATTAGATAGTTCCAAACTCTTATTACAGAGATGATCCTTATTAAAAATCAATGAGTTTCTAGATAGGTAGGTAGGTAGGTAGGAAGATAGATAGATAGATAAATAGATAGATAGATAGGTAGATAGATAGATAGATATGTACGTATGTACATATATGCATACACACAAAGGATACTGAGCCTATAGAATATGACTCCAGAAAAGTTACATAACAAGGAGAACTTTAAGAGAATCATACATGAATCCCCGTGGAAAGGGGATATCCTGGGATCATGGGGCTGTGAGGAGAAGGAAAGGCAGAAGGGGATGAGAAGAGGAGAAGGGGATGGGAATAGAGGGGACACAATGGTTGAGATTGGGGAAGAAAAGAAAGTGAAAGCAAAGAAAGAGGTATCTTGACTAAGGAAACCATTATGGGGCTAGCAAGAACCCTGGCACTTGAGAAATTCCCAGGAATCCACAAGGATAACTCCATCTAAGACCCTAAGCAATAGAGAACAAGGTGCCTGAACTGGACTTGCCCAGTAGTCAGACTGATGAATGTTTTAAATGTCACCATAGAACTTTCACCCAGTAACTGATGGAAAGAGAGGCAGAGACCTATATCAGAGCACCAGGTTGAGTTCGCAAAGTCCAGTTGAAGAGTGGGAGGAGTGAAAATATGAGCAAAGAGGTCAAGACCATGATGGGTATACCCACTGAAATAGTCTACCTGAACTAATGGGAGCTTACCAATACCTGCCAGACAGGGAAGGAACCAGTATAAGTCCAAACTAGTCCCTCTGAATGTACATAACAGTTGTATGACATGGGCAGACTGTAGGGTGACTGACAGTGAGAACAAGATTCATCCCTAGTGCTTGTAGTGGCTTTTTGAAACCCATTTGATTTTGAGGGATGCCTTGCTCAGCCTAGGTATAGTGGGCATGGCTTTGGTCCTAACATAAAACAATATGCTGGACTTTGGTAACTTCTCATGGAAAGCCTTACTTACCCTCTATGAGGAGAGGATGCTAGGTAGGAGGGGGGTGAAAGTGGAGGGAGCAGGATGAGGGGAGGGAGTGGGAAATGTGATTGGTATATAAACTGAGAAAATATAGTTATTTTTAAAATAAATTAATTAAAATATTAAAAACAGAAAAAACAAACCTCATAAAGTAGTAAGACTAAGAAATGTGAAAGAAATTAATAGTTTATAATAAATAAAATGCATATTTATACATGTATGAAATTGTCAAAAAAGAAACACAATCAAAATTTTAAAACAAATAAAATACATTAAAACAAAGCAATTTCATCTGTCTTTGTCAGAAATACTATTTAGTAAAGAAAGCAAATAAAAACACATGGTGTCATGGATGTTCAAGAAAATAACATTTCGACAATACTGGTTGGCATATAAATCAGTTTATTACAGACATGATTAGGAAAGTTGTTTTAAAAAGGAAATGCATCAGAAATTTAAAAATAATGACTAAAAAGATAGAGACCACAAGGCCTGGTTCTTGAGCTCCTGTGGAGAGGACTTAAATTGACAACAACAGAGATACTTGCATAATTATATTTAGTGAAGCAGTATTTATAATTACTAATTTATGAAACCAGCCTAGGAGTCTATCTATAAACTTATAAATAAAGAAAGCACAGACTATAAACAGCGAGCTTTTATTCAGCCAAGGAAAATGGGATGATGTCAGAGACAGGTATACAGGTGCAGTTGAAATCATCAAAGTAAGCAACACAGACAGTGAAAAAAAAGCATGAAGTTTTCTCTAATTTGAACAATCATAGAGATAGAAAAAATCATTCACATGCATGTGTGTGCATGTGTATGTGTGTTTGTGTGTGTGTGTGTGTGTGTGTGTAACATGCAAATCAACAAGGGAAGAAAAGAGAACAAATAGATGTGGAGAATGGGAAAGAAGAAGAGTTTAATAAGCTAAAAATTCCTTAAATATTAAATTGTCCTTATGAAAGCCAACTCTATGCCTAATGACAGTATGCCTCAAAAAATTAAGAAATAAAAAATAAATATATTTTTTGTTTAGATAGTAATCCTTTGTCTGAAGCCATATTCTTTGAAGAATTATTTTTTGCTTCCTTTAAGTGTAGTTTTCAACAAATTCAGATTTCCTGATAATCTTAAATAATGATTTTCTTTTTATTTTACTCTTTCTTAGTTGTCATTATCAGCAGAGTGTATTAAGGTATACTTATTACTTTAAAAGACTCAGTGAATTAAAACAATGTTTGACTGGAGGAATGAAGGCAGTATTAAGGAGCTATTTTAATAACTTTCCAAGTAAAACTTCTATCTCAAATGTCAAAAGTAGAAAATGACAGAGGACAAAGTCTTTTCTCCTGGATATTATTACTGATACCAGATTAGTGGTTTAAAGGTGTATCTCCTGCAGTAATACTAGATTGGTTTTCAATTTAATAATTTAATTCAACTTCAACTCATTTAGTGAACTCACATAAGAGAGCTGTTTGATTTGACTGTGTCAGCTACGATGCTGTTTTCAACATCTGTGTGATTGATGACCACATTTATTAAAGATTAGTATTTTTATATTTAAGACCAAACTTAAGTATTTTAATAAAATTCAGTTTCATATTCAGTTCCAAGAAAGGACAGCATAATTTAATAGATACTTTAGAGCAGACAAAGCTAGGCTCATAGTGTGTTTTAGTAAATTTTTGTTTTAAAACAATCAAGACTTTTGGAGCCAGGTTACACATATATGTTTGTAAACATATATGCAAATATATACACAGATATACACACATATATATGCAGTTTCTTCCGTACTTATATGGAGAAAATGAGATTTTATAATACAATCATATACTTCCATAATTATTACAATCATACAAAATGTGCAAAATAAAGTTACAGACTTCAAACAATTATTTGATTATCTGTTTATTTCATATGCTGTAAATATACTATAATTGTTACTGTTGTTTTATAGGAAAGTATTCCCTCTTACTGGTTGTGACTTAGGCAATAATATTCTCAGCCTATATACTATAACCATTTAAATAATGCTAAATTATTTATAGTTTATTAATTGTAATGCACAAATTAGGTAAAAATATGAAATGTATCCAGGTGACACATTATAAGTAATGTGATAGTGGCATATGGACTTTAAAAATATATTTCTTTTCTTTCACCAAATAGATTTTAAATTTTAACAATAAATTGAAAGGTGAAATCCACTCATATGTTATTCATAAAAGGCATCCATAAGAGATGTCTCAAATTGTCATGTCTATAACTATGTATGAATACCAATTACTCATCATAATGTTCAAAACTTTTATGAAATGCCTTGTATTCTGAATTACATTGGGGAGATACATAAAGTCTATTGTGTTGCCTTAAATCTTCACAGTTAATAAATATAGTAGAAATTCTCAATAGTTAATTATAGATGGAATTGGTAACACAATTATATTGAAATCAAAAGGTGAGTATAAAATATGGCTAGGGAGTAAGACTGTATGTGGTGCATGTAAGAGGGAGACTTGGGAGAATGGAAGCTGAGAAATATGATTAGTGTAAAACTTTAAAAAAATCTTTTTTTCTCATTAAATCACTAATGAAGCTAAATGGGTCATTTTGTGATATGTGTAAGTCTACAAACTTCATATGAGAAAATTCTGTATTGTTTGAATGCCATGTTTTATTGTGAGTTTCAGAGTTATTTCTTGCTCTGCACTTACTGGCTCTGTGAAACAGAAGTGGTCGCCTTACTCTTGCAAGCTCCAGTTGTCTTTCCTCAGCAGGGGAAGCTATTAATAAAAGCTGCTTCATGGTGTGATACGGATAGAATGGAACAATGCTCATGAAATTCAAATAAGGCTACAGACATAACACCATACAATAATGACGGCTACTCCCAGCTCTTTTGAGTCCTGAAATAACCCTGTCCACATAATAAACTAGTAGTGTGTAAATATGGAAGGCAGAAATTTTTGTCTTATTATGCACCCTATCTTTCTCAAAGTACTCTAAACATCAAGATGGTATTAAAAATAGTAAAACTGACTTACATTTACAATCGTGGGATTCAGGTTTTTAAAAATCAATGAAGTAATAATTTAAAAATTGTTTTTATCCAAGGAAAAAATTTTTCCTATGTTTGAGTCTAAGTAAAAGGGCTATTTCTTTAGCTTGAAAACCATCTGTGTATGGCCTCTGATAACTTAAAAACAATAGAATTTGATATGGCAAGATATCTGTAGGTGTGTCAAATATGATTTATTTTATTATTATGTCTACATTTGTATCTTTTGATCCAATGAAACCCAACAGATATCAAACAATTAATGATAAACATAAGATCAAAAAGCTGCAGTTTTTCCATTTTATATTTTATTGACAGTTTTGAATAATTTTTATCAGTAAATATCAAAAAGACAGTTTACATTTGAAAAATCATTAAATAAAAACACAATTAAAAGCCTCGACATTGGATCAGGGCCACTTGCTGGCCAGGGACTTTGCAGACTCTAGCCATAAACAAAGGACATTAAGCCTATAGTTTGCAAGCCTAGAAAAGCCAAATAACAAGGTGTACCAAAAGAAAAACATATATAGATCATCCTGGAAAATTGGAAGCAAACAAAATAGCTGGACAAAAGTTGGGAGCATGGGGATGGGGGTAAGGGTTGGGGTGAGGATGGAGGAAGGGGAGAGGGGGAGAAAGAAGGGAGAAAGGAAAGACTGGAGAGAGCTTGGGGTACTGGGAGGGTGGAGATGGAAGAAGGGCGGGTATAGGAGCAGGAAGAAGATATCTACATTAAGGGATCCATTTTAGGGTTGGCAAGAGACTTGGCTCTAGAGGGGATCCCAGGTGTCCACCGGGATGTCCCCAGCTAGGTCCTTGGGCAGCAGAGGAGAGGGTGCCTGAACTGTCCTTGCCCACTATCACACTGATAATTACTTCAAATATCACCATAGAATCTTCGTCAGGCTATGGATGGAGATAGAGACAAAGACCTTCATCAGAGCAATGGACTGAGCTCCTAAGGTCCAGTTGAAGAGCAGAAGGAGGGAGAAGATGAACAAGGAAGTCAGGACTGCGTGGGGTTGGTCGAACCACTGAGACAGTGTGCCTGTTCTAATGGGAGCTCACCAAATCCAGGTGGGCTGAATGAGCATGTGATCAAACCGGACTCTCTGAATGTGGCTGGCAATTGGGGGCTGACTGAGAAGCCATTGATAAAGGCACTGGGACTTGTTTCTACTGCATGTACTGGCCTTTGGGACCCTAGTCTATTTGGATGCAATGCTTCCTAGGCCTGGATATAGGCAGGAGGGCCTTGAACTTCCCACAGGGCAGGGTTCCCTGCCCTCTCTTAAGTAGGGAGGAGGAGAGAGAAGGCTGAGTGGAGGAGCGGGAGGGGAATGGGAGGAGGGGAGGAAGTGTAAATATTTGAATGGAAAAAAAATAAAAATCTCAACATTCACCACCCAGAAATTGTCACATTTGCTACATTAAAACGCAGGTACTTAACAGAATAAGTATTTATTATCCCATTTTACAACTAAAAATTGGAAAACCACAATTTTCTTTGTTAAACAACCCTGCTTCGACGTCCTTATGAAGTCACACACAAGATGTTTGCTAGGGGTGTAACCTATGCAGACGAATTAGGGGTGGGGAATGAACTCTAACTTCACAAGTGGTTCCTGATGTTTCTCTGTATTTGTCTGGTAAGTATCCACCCTATATCCTGCTCTATAGTTTATTCTTGATCCAGGAACTCAAGTGAAGATATATTATACAATATATATGCATATGTGCATGTATATGAGTATGTATATGTGTGTGTATGTATTTAGTAACTAAGAGACTGCCATAGTGTTTTGACACTTAATATCTGAAGTGAGAGATCACACAAACAAAGTCAACACTGCACAATGCTAATTGCCATCTATACAGATCAGAGATCAAGTTGGTTGTTGCTACACCTGCTAACAGCATTCCAGCTAATAGTTTTTTCATTTGATTTCTCACATAACAGGTTCATTTTTTTCAGTTACTTACATAATAAATTCTAATGAATAGGTCAGATCTTAAATGCAAACTTTTCCTTGATTTTCTAATTATGAATTTTTACATATTAACTTTCTCGTTATCTATTCATCAATATGAATATGTCCTACAAAGACAAATAACAGCTCTATCACCCTGCCAAAATCTCGTTATCATCATAACCATCATCACCATTTTTATAATTATCATAATCATCATTATCTTGATTTCTGAAACAGAGTCTCACATTGTGGTTTTGATGTCCTCATGCTTAGTATGTAATTCAGGCTGTCAACCAAGTGCTCTCCTCCAACCTCTGACTTCTCAGTCTTGTGGTGACAGATATATACAACCATACCTGGCTAGAATATTCATTTCTTGTATAGACATATACTGATCTATAGATAAGTTGTAAATATATGAGTTCTTATATAATATTTATAAACGTGTGGAAATGGACATTTTTATCTCCTGGAAGTAATTAAAAAGTTTATTTACGGGGATGTCTAATTTCACAGATATAAAAGTTATTGCATGTATTGCTATTTTTACATTTTAGCATTTTTCTCCAAAATACTGAGGCATTTCTTAAAATTTAGTGCTAGGGCTCTGCCCTATTCACGACTGTTTGTACTTTCGAGAATTGGCCTTGTCAGGGTTTGTTTGATGATCATTCCTCCAAATAATCAGCCTTTTGTCAAGTCTCCTGAGTTTAATTCCAGTTTCACACAGACCAACAAATGGAAAGTATCCAGATCTGGCTTTTGTTCACATATGTATTTATTTATTTTTAGCCTGTAGTAAATACGTATCAAGAATACTGTGTAGGTATCTTTAGATGAAATTTCACAACTAAGTTAATATTGAAAGGATAATTCCTTGGAAGATTTACCCCCAATAATAGCTGTTTTGTAAAACTTGGAGTTTCTACAGCTGCTGAGTTTCTGAGTTTCCTAGGAGACGGTAAGCTGCGTCACTTTCTTAAAAACGATGAAAGCACTCCTCAGTCTGTGTCTAAGCCTTGTTGATTCACAAGAATGACTCCTTTGATAAAAAAGACTAGACAGGAATGCATGCGTTCTATGATGGAACTTAAAACTTTATATGAAAAACTGTATACAGAATTACACAGATAAGAGTTACGTTTTCAATTCATCTTAATAGCATGTGAGAAAATAATGATATATACAGTATTTCTCATGTTTCCTTTATTTCTTTGCTTTCTTTCTTGCTGGCCTTCCTTTATTATTAATGGATTAATTCATTCATTCCAAACCCAAACACAGTGTGATTCACAGAAAGCTCCCTTCTCTGCCAACCATTTAACAATACAACAACAACATTGCCTACTGGGATTTCTATAACTGAGCATCAGGTTGGAATATCATCTTGCATGAATATCATATCAAGTACTTTTATTTTCATCCCTAGAAATTTACATTAGTAATTTTATGTCACTATGACATGAAAAATTTTCAGTCTCTGGAAATGTTTTGATTTCTATTTGCACTGGAAATGTATTGATTTCTATTCATAATTTACTAGCCAGTTAAACACCAAAGTTCCAATTAACTGTCAAATTCATATCTTTACATATTTAAATGCTGAAAGATTTATAAACGATCTTTGAAACTTTCAGGAAGCTATATCATCACTTGTGAGAGACTTCATAAAAAACTTTATTTTAATTTTTTAAAATAAAATGTGAAATTCTCAACAGCAATCTAAATTGAGGACACAGGTTTTGTTTATAATGATAGGTTATGCAACATATTATATTTTTATCATCAGAAAGAAAAATATATAAACAGTGTTCAACTCAAAATTTGTGACAGGATAATTCAGGTTATCTTGCATTTTCAAAGTATCATATTTAAATATAAAATCCTTTTCTTCTTCTACTGTTCTTGTCTAAGACATTTCAGCAGGGGGCACTCTCTCCATAGTGACTCACAGAGCAGGGAAGTGTGAACCTTGAACCTCAAGTATCCACAAGCATTTGAGAAGTGGAAAGGGCTTGAGTCATGCAAGGGATCCAACATTGTTCTTATTATTTTAAGCTTCTTACGTGCCATGAGTTATTTCAAACAAAGTAACTGCAATCTTAGCACACACTCCCAAACAGTGAATACTTGAAATACTCGGGAAACATCAATAATGATGAAGACTGTGGCTTAACATGGCACTAGATGTTTGAAAAGTGAAGTAACAACAACACCAAGGGAATTGTCATTACAAGTAATTCTAATTTTGTTATTTTGTATTGTGTGTGTGTGTGTGTGTGTGTGAGTAAGGAATTATAATAAATTTTCTTTCCTTTTTTATTCTTGCTAAATCAAAAGAGAAAATGCAATTTAATGAAAAAAATGATAACCAGGAGGCTATATTATTATCTATCTTTTATGTTCTTCCAGGAATCGTGGTCTTGTGATATGTGTATGTGTGTGTAATACTGATATAGGTATTAAATTATCTAGAATCTAGGATATTATAAAATATAAAAGGAAAGAGCATCTTACTGTTACCTTAACACATAAGACACAGTATATCCTGACCAAAGTGTATTTCCAGTGACAAAGACTCCATGAATTCCCATAGGTATATGTAGATAAGAGAGTGAAGACCACAGTGACTGGAGATGAAACAGCTAGAAAAACCCAGTAGCAAATGGGAAAGAAGTTACTATATGCAAAATCAAAAGAAAGAACATCCTCAATGGAATTGCCCTTATATGTGAGTAATATGAAGATGTTTATATCTACTTGGTAGTAATAACAAAAGCAAAATCAGGTAAACCTAGACTTTTGGAAGTTATTATATTTGTACAATCCTAGATTTTCCCATTCTGTGTGATTACAGGACATCGTGCTGTTTGGTTTAACACTGAGTAGCTGGAGCTTTCCAGGTTAATATACATGAGGTAACATTGGCTTTGCCTCTGCGAGTCCCTGGCATATGTCCTCATTATCTCTGCTGACAGGACCAGCTCATACAGCTGTTTCCCTTTCTGCAATCTTTAGCTCTTTCATAAACATGGGCATAGATTTCTACATATTGCCTCATTTGTTAAAACACAAAACATTATTTCCTCTCTAAAAGAAAAGCTTTATAATGAAACCAAACATTTGTTTTGCATATGATACGTAAAGCTTCCATTTAAACTTAAAAGCTAACAGATTCACACTTGAATTAATTACTTGTTTACTTATTTATTATTCTTCTGTCCGTTGTAAATTCTAAGAACATTAATCATCTTAACCTATATCTTACAGTACATATCATTAATGCTCAGTGCAGTAAACCTGAGGAGTTCACACAACTTAATGTTAACAACATATAATATATAAATTAAATATTATATTATATTACAAATTATATGCATAAGATATGCATATACATATGCACACAACCCCCATATATATGTATATGCATATACATGTAAGTATATGTGTGAATAAACATGTGTTTGTATGAGCACTGTTCAGGCCTAAGCCTGAGTTATCCGGAGCTTTGACTTGACATGTGATTCTCTTCCTTTAATTCCCTTTCAATTATCAACTATATCCTTTAAGAAGTAACTGACACACTGAGGAAGGATAGTAGGTCATCAATAATTTATATGTGACTTCTTCAACACTCAAATGTTCAAAATCGATGTAATTGGTTTTCGCAGCTTGATACTTTTGCTTTCATAAGTGCTATCACAAAAGTTGGTTTAGCCATTACAGGCGAGAATTTCACCTTAATCATCAGATGTCTAATTAAAAGCGCTTTCCTGCCATGATGGTTTAGGGATCTGAATTGATTGGAGGAACTTTAATACTGACACAAATGTACAAGTACTTATGTCTTGTTGTTCATCTTTAACACTTTGTGTGCTATTCAATTGAGGAAAACTCTGTGCAACAGAGTTAAGAACAAAGAAATGTATGAAGAATAACTTTCACCCTTAAATGTGCATAAAATACTTCAGCTCTGAAATAAATGGAATTCTTTCAATGAGCCTTACTGTTTGAAAGCAAGTGTAATAACTGATCCCTAATAAACTTATATAACCAAAGAGTTTGAGATTACTAAACTCTCCTGTCTGACACCATCATACAGGATTTCATTAAAAATTAAAATAGATATACATATTTAATACATAATATGTATATTTTCAACTTTTTTAAAACATTGTAGAGCATTATTGAAAACAATAAACTACTCTTTCTGTAGTCCCAAATCCCAAAAATTTACATTTTGAAAGTGACACTAAATGGACAAAAGTCAGTGTTTTTTGTTGTGTTTATTGATAATGTGAAGGAAAACTGCAGTGGTTTATTTAACTCCTGCTCATGCCTAGTTCCATTTATGTTAAATATAAAAATATGGGAACACACGTGTACGTTACAACAAAGCTGGACCATCTTAGTGTTTGAAGATTCTACACATTCAGGTAAGTCAAATATCATGGATGAAAAAGTTGACATAGGAAAATGCATTTACTTTTTTTCTAATCAAGTGAAAAATATTTATTTGGTTGTTATGTATTCACATACAGAGTACACATGTAGTAGCATACTATTTTCATGGCACAGAAATTAGAGGAAGGATGATAAGAGTTCATTGTAAACCTAGGACACGGAAAGAGATCCTGTCACAAAAAAAAAATACAAGCACAGAATTACTAAGCGACATATCACATTGTGCATGTACACATTAGTTCTGGATGTAGTTAGAAAACCAAAAAATCAAACATTTCATTACTGCTAAGGATAATAGTGAACTTTATCAATGTTATTGTGATTAGAATTTCCACTTGGTTTTCATCAACATATATAACTTAATTACGATAAAGTTTATAAATTATAAATGAAAATAAAAATACATTGATTAGAATTGATTTAATAAATATATTTGCATAAATTTACATGCTCTTGTTTAATTTTTAAGGTCATCTTAATTCTATCATTCATATATATATATATATATATATATATATATATATGACAATTCAACTTTAGATACAAGGTATGTTATGTTTTAAACAAGATGAATCTCCTACAAAGGCTCATAGGTCTTTTGGTTACAGCTGGTAGATGAAGTCACTGATTGCATGATGAAGAAATTGATCTTCTTAGAGACAGTCCACTGATGTGACTAATCAATCTCAGATATAGTCCATCATAATGTGGTAGATATTCAGACTGGGGACATTTGATGGGAACTGTTCCCTGGTTGCATAACCATAGAGTTTATATCTTACTTCTGTCTCCATTGTTTTCCAACTTACTAAAAAAGGAGGCAAGAAGTTTACTGTGTCACAGAGAAACACAGCCAAAATGCTCTGCATTCCTGAAGCTCATAACAATGGAACAATAACCTTGGGCACAAATCTCTGAAAAAAAAAACAAGAGTAAATTCCACCCTTCTCTCTTCTATTGGTTTCTTACATGATTGTCACAAATAAAGAAAAGTGATTAGAAGAAGATATTTTAAATTCCATTTTAAAATAAGAATAAGGTGGCATTATTTTTTGGCCTCTTAAGTGTTTTAGGATGCCTAAGCTAAACAATGCTTATATATTATAAAACACTGAAGATCACCTATACTTCTCAAAGCACAATATTTCTAATGGATACCAATGTCTTACAGAAATTTCTTAACTATGTAGCAGGATATTTTTAGATTCGTTGAAATTATTACATCTGCTCTAACTTTAAGACCCCACTACACTGTCCAAGAAAATGCCTTCCTTAGGTCAACTCTGATGTTGGCCTTTTTAGGAAAATCTTAAAACAGAGACACATTTTTGTCATTAAAAATTTGAAAAAAAATAGATGAAAAATAGATTTCATCATAGTTTTACAGTAGCACTTTCCATATGTTTTTTGATTATATTACTTTACAATTCAAAATGTATTATGACCAAATCCTTTTTTAAATTTTAGTTATAATAACTAGTAAAAATCAACTATGAAAAATTAGGGCATTCAGCAGAATATTATTACTTACTTAAAGAACTTTTAAACCATAGACTATGATACAAAGTGAATGACTAAGGAATAATAAAAGAATGATGAAGATGAGCACCCCCTGTAGAGCTTTATTTGTGGAATCAGAGGGAGCATGGTAAATGTACACCTGGTAAAAGACAATTTGATTAATCATCACCAGCTTGAAATCAGGCAGGAAGTTCATGCTTCACAAACCTAAAACAACATTCTGAAGTTCTTACTTTCATAATGCATTGAAATTCAACTTATATTGTACAATAAGAAATTAGGTGAGTTCTAGATGATCATTATCTTATTATGTAACTGGACAAATGTTTCTGGAATGAGAAACAAAATAACTGATGATAGGTTTACTAGAGAAAGACAAATATCTATATGGCGTACTTAGTATAAAAAATGTTATTTACCAGCTTTGCGTTTTTATTGACCGACCAGTGAAGTAAAGCATGGAATCTGATAGTTATTATTGTTAGACGAACAATAACAAAAATCTTAAAATCTATACTATTATAGTCATGTATGGAAAGCTTATGTGTCGATAATATGATGCTGAATTAGTTTTTTCAACTTAGAGAAGGGACACACACTGTAGAAGCCAAAGGAAACACTTATGCACAGCTCACCACTATACTCACAAATGCAAAGTCATATTATGTATGCTTAAAGAAATTGTTTTCTCAAGATATTTAGATAATAGAAAATTACTAAAAGAAAGAAGAAATTATTTAATTTTATCAACAGAAGTATAGATATAAATATATGTATATGTATGCATATATGAACATACATATATTTAATAAAAATTACTATCCCAAATTCAAAATTATGAAATAAGTATTATATATTCATTAATATATAATCATGTATAGATTTACATTCATGGATTCAACAATCTAATTGTAAGTTTTGAGCATAATGTATATTAAGCTTTGACTCAGATATAAAAATTCTATTTAACAGTTACATGTAATTTACTCATATTACAAAATTCCATAATGTTTTTGACAGTAAACCATAAAGCTGCTAGCTTTATGTTTGCCTGATTAATATGCTCCTTTGTTTTAGACTTATAATAAACAATCACCTTTTACAATTGAATATAGTAATTATGAAACATACAGTACACAGTCATGACCATGTGTACACACAAACACACAAACACACATATGGTGACACATAGTGATAAAATATATCACTTATAAAAAGTAAACACGAAATTGTCTTCAATCATATCTGTGATAAAAGATAAAACTTGGTGATGAAATCAAGCTGTGTCTTAACACAATTATCTATTGCCCTGTGTGTATTCTTGAGAAACCTGTTTTTGTTTGGCTGATGCAAACAAAATGTAACCTGACTCAATTATATGGCAATATGTCTGGAAAGAACAAATGAAATCAGATTTAACCAACAAAGACAAAGGAGACGAATAAGACAAAGAACAAGCTTAGGCACTTAACTGCTTACTTATTATACAAACAAAGCTTTCAGTTAACTGTTAGTGAATAATCTAAATGATTATTGTTTATTGACAACTGAAACCACTACTTTTCCATTAGGCAGATAAAGAAACTGAGGGGCTCTGGTAAAATATCAGGTCTAATATCCTTCATTCACTAAATTGTGGGGTTGGGATTCGAGTCAAGACATAGAGTTGAGTCTCCTAGAAATGTCGGAAGCTGAACCCATGAAGTCTCATGAACATGACATCTAAACTGAACAAGAACAACAAGATTCCACAAGGTTTCAGACCTAGACAAAGAACTGCAGGCATTTAAGGGAGAGAACAGGAGAGTCTTCTCCAAGAATTAGCAAACCAATTGATTATCCAATACCAAATGGTCAACCCTGAAAATAACATACATATAATAGTATATGAACTCAGCCATTAGCATTTATGCACCAATTAAAGAAAAGGAGACTCTGCATCTGAAAAAGAGCAAGGAGAAAAATATGGAGTGTTTGGAGGGAGGAATTGGAAAGGGAAAATATAAATAATATGACAGAAGAGCAATAATATATATACACTGAAGACAAAAGAAACAATTAAAAGGATTTTGTAGCCAATTTTCTTAAAACTAATAAAAAAGTAGAAAATTATTTTAGCCATGTATACTATTTCAACTAATATGTTCCAATAATTTAATTACAGCAGATGATGGAAACAAAACTAATGGTTTGCTACATTAGGCAAATCCAATATATTTTAGAGTTAGATCTTAATATGAACTACTCACATTCCATATTATTCTATACAATTGAAAAATCTTGATTATTTGGTTACAAGTTTAATGAGCATACTTTGTGTGAGCAGAGAAAATTTCTGTGCCAGACTCCATCATGTTTATTTGAAGACAAAATCCATTGCCTGCTATCAGGTTGCCCACCACCACCCCATTCTCACCCTGTTCTATCCAGGAGACAGAATAACAGCAATACAGCTCAGTAGTATGAGCACAGTCTCCTTGGGAACAGCCAAGGGATAAACTATTTTCAAATGAAGTGTATTATAAGTAAACTATTATTTATCTCATAATATACAAAAATGCTACAGAGTGGGAAAGAGAAAGCAGAGATCTGTGGAGACAAATGTTCTGTCAGGAGCTGTAGATCTGTGGCTGTCAGCTAGCTGCCTCATCAAACACCTGATGCCCTGAGTGGGTTTCAGCTGTATGTTTGTGAGTTACCAATTTGATGACATTTCCTTGGTTCACTCTCTCAATTCTGTTATTCCTCTGGTCTGTGAGGGATGCTGGAGTCCCTGATTGATGATGTTCTGCCTGCTGCTTCTTCCTACAAGCTACTTGCTATTTATTCATTTATTTTGCTTGTTATTGGCCTAATATAGCAACTCATTCTAAAGTAACAGCATGGCTGTCTAATATCATTCTCTGTTCCACACAGAATACAAGTGTCCTGATCTGGAGCATCTGAGAGATACTATTTCTGCTCCAAAGAAGAAACTATTATAAATCCAAAAGGACATAATGATAAGACCAGCGAAAAAGGATGTATAGAATCACCTCATAAAATCTAGTGGCCTCCCTTGTGCTCACAGCTAGATAAACAAGCAGAAAGGAATGTTTAAGTACAATTACACAATCCATGTACAAAGGTGTTTTGCTTACATTTTGTTTTGTTTTGTTTGTTGGTTTGCTAACAGTGTTCGCTGCCCTAGGTCACTAATGTCTGTACAGTCTTAGTTGGAGTATAAACTTTCTCTATCTGTTACATCATTTGCCAAATTCAGAGAGGGGTTGCTTAAAAATCCAAGAGGTGAGCAGTTAGGTATTCACAAGACCTGCAACAGAACAAACAAATCCTATACTCTCCTTATAGACTCATTAAGGGTAATCATATTCCCCTGCATTTTGTCATTTGTATATTTGGCCTTCAGTTATCTTCTAAATTAATTGGTAAATTTATGCTACTGTGTTTCACAATGTTAAGGAGTAGAAAATAAAATAAAAGGATGAGTGGAGCTGAGAAGACAAACATTACTAAAAGTTATTGTGTCCACTGTCAATTATCAGGCATAGATAAGAGTCAGAGTGTTTGGTGAAGTTCAATGTTGTCATAATAGGGAAAACAGTCTCTAACAAAAATGTTTTTCTTCACAGAAAACAGAGTTAGCTAATATATAGAACAAAATGCACTATATGCAGGGACCCTTGGAAGTTTAATAACATTGAGATAGAATAAATGTTGGAAACTGATCCAAATTCAGGAAAAACTTACAATAGCACATCGCATAGGAAGAACCTTGTTTACACAATCATAGTAATAAACTCCTACAAGAAGATGAGCTACTGCTCAAAGTACCCTTGAAAAAACAATTTCAAAGAAAAAATGTTAACCCTCAATATATTGAACTTTATCAGCTTTCATTCACTTGTGTGTGTGTAAATAAGGAAAATTTGGAATATGTCATTCTCGAGCTTCTTCTGTGTTATAATTGAGTGCCCTAAATATGCTCGTAGAGAATCATGGATATTGGGTGTATGGAATTTTAAAATATCAAAAAAGATATTTAAGTCCTTAAGTACTAAAAATGTGAAGTGAATTCAAACATTGAAATACAACCAACATTTTATTAATTCTTCTTACATTTAGAAAAATTAAAGAATGTGTGCCATTTACAGATGTCCTAAAACTGACAGTAATAGTGATGTTTTCTGTACAAGGAAAAATGAAAACTCTCATTGGGTACTCCATTTTATAATTAAAGACTTTTTTTGATTCACGTAAACAGATGTTCCAATCTTCCTTCATTTGACATATATGTGCCTCATTAGTCTCTGCTCTTTCTAATCTCTCATTTCTAATTTATTTTAAATGGTACATCTGTTGAGGTCTAATAGGAAAGTATAATATTTAACTTTTCCTGATTGTGAGGTTTACTGTTACATTAGTAATATGAATCATTACATAAAATCACATCAAGACATCTGAAACAACAATAAAAGTTAATGTGCTTGTTGCAGGCTACTATTTATCTATTACTAATGACACTGAATGTTATTTCCTGATATGCTCTTTCATTAGTAAAGGCCAAGGAAGAATGCATGTATTAATTTTTTAAAATATTCAATATGTTCACTAATTAACCATTTTTGAAGTTCAGCAGGGATATTTTTTCCTATTAGGTTTTCCCCCTTTAAGAATTTCTTGCTGTCACTTGTGTTGCTATCCTTTGCTTCCGTTCACTCACACAGCTCTTGTCTCTACCCATCAAGCTAACTTTTGTTTCTTTACCCTTTTTTATTATTTCTTTTTTTTCTGTTCTAAGGCAGTTTTCATCTTCAAGCAAACCAATTATAGGAAAACTGGAAAATGAATGTAAGAGAGGTCACCATGTGACTTATAAGTTTTTAGATGCATTTACAGTCTAGTAAATGCATATCAAGTACTAGTGTCTGAGTTGTATTATCAATACAACATCCCATTTAAGAATGTGTAATTTTTCCTGAAATTATTATCACTTCGGTGATATATTGATAATTACCCCTCAACTCTGAAGACTAAACTCAGTCAGAAGTAATACTAATAATTTAACTCACTGTTTTAGGTTCTTTTACGATTACGTTGTATACTAATTTATAACCTGTATGCACTTTATTATTTAAAACACAAGTCAGACAATAATTATCTTCATACCTCAAATGACATTTCAAGAGAACAAAAAATTCTTATAGATAACTAATCACTTACTAAAAGTATATACCTAAAAATTAAAATAAATACAAAAAATTCAGGTAAAACTACAACTCTTTAAAAGTCAACACTCATACTTTTAGTATGAAGTGATGTTCTTGATTGTTTGGTAGCTTTGAATAATGCCATTATGGTTTTTTTTTCAGTTTACAATTAATTAACTTGAATTTTCATTAATCTTACTTCATTTAGATTTAGTTATTCCAAAACTGTATGTAAAGTTGTTTTGCCACATATGCAAGTGCACCATTTACATGTCTTCTGCTCACAGATGTAAGAAGAGGGCAGCAAACGCATAGAAACAGAAGTTATAGATTATCGTAAGTCAATATGTGGGTCTTGAGTCCTCTAAAAGATAAATGAGTACTGTTAACTTTTGAAACATCCCTGCAGCCAATAAATATTCTGAAATCTTTATACCAACATGCTGTTTTCATAGTTAAGGGTATGGATAAAACTGAAATATTGGTTGAGAAATGGAGAAATCATTTTCTATGATATTAACAGAAATAAATATTAGGATATGAAATATTGAGTATGGGACATTTATAAGGTCTGTGCTCAGGGACAGAGCATCAGACTGAGAAAAAAAATTCCTTTTTATGTACAAACAAAAAAGAAAAAGCCAAGGCAAACGCAGTTCCCTTAGGAAATGATGCTATTCTGTATGTTGTTCTGTACACAAAAGGTTCTATTTTCCTTGCTGTATTTCTGATAAAATTAAAAATTACTTTTAGTACTTAGAATGCTGTTTGAATAGAGTTAAAGACACTATGATGCAGAACATCACTCCTACAAATGTTCTGCTTATTACACTGTACAGAAGAAGGCAAAACTAAAGGTCTATAGTGTGACTAAATATTTTGATAAACTAAACATAAACATTAAGCAAGATTTTTAGAAGACATGCTTCAACATAACTTGAAAATCTGAAAACAGCTAGAGAAGAAATTTGATCATATACGGGTACTTTTAACTTGACAACAAGCTCCATCAAGAAACAATTTTGTAAGTTTTAGCTTTCTAAAAACCTACAGATTACTAACATTGAGATGTAATGAGGTAATTTGAATGGGTTGGGAACCTTTTTGAAAATAAAACAATGCATGTTTTCCCATATATTGTATTATATCCCATATATATATATATATATATGTATCATATATATATATATATGATGTAGGAGGCCCTTCTGTATTTGTGTTGCTTTTATTGGTTATTAAAGAAACTGCCTTTGCCTTTTGATAGGGCAGCTCTTAGGTGGGTGGAGTAGACAGAACATAATTCTGGGGAGAAGGGCAGAGTGGCAGACGCCATGAATCTCTGGCCTGAGATGGCCATAGGTTAGAATCTTACCAGTAAGCTACAGTCACGTGGTGATACACAGATTTAATATAAATGGGTTAATCAAGATGTGAGAGTTAGCCAATAAGAGGCTAGAACTAATTGGCCAGGCTGTAATTTAATTAATACAATTTCTATGTTATTATTTCGGGGGTTAAGATAGCCCGGCAGCAGGACGCAGCGCCCGTTCCTTCTACTACACACACACACACACACACACACACACACACACACACACACACACATATAGTTAGTTAGTTAGTTAGTTAGTTAGTTAGTTAGTTAGTTTGGTAATATATACCCCCTTTTAAATTTTCTTTACATTCTTTCATGCATTGTTTACTTTCTGTTTTGAAGTACCTAAAACTGTGACTATACATACTACATTCTAATGATGCTAGGCTTCAGAGATACTTGCTGACGTTGCTGCTTCCATGGAAGTGGTTTTAGCCAGAACTCCAGCTGAGAATTAATAAATGAACCAAATTCTAGGCAAGAATTACTGTTCTGTATATCCACATAATTGAAAAGAAGAATGAAGTTGAGAATTGATATGGCAGGGTTATGCATCTTGCTTTCTAGTGTGGAACTCCTTCTATAAAATAAGAGGTTTTCTTTTTTCATTGTATGATTTTAGCTTCATTGTCAAAAATCAGATGTTCATAGGTGGGTAAATTAATATCTGGGCCTTCAATTTGATTCCATTGGTTAACCTGTCTGTTTTTATGCCAATACCAAGCACTTTTCATTATGGTAGCTCTATAACAGAGCTTGATGTCAGGGATAGTGAAGCCTCCAAAAATTCCTTTATTATACAGGATTGTTTTGCCTATCCTGGGCTTTTTTCTTTTTCCATATGAAGTTAAGTATTGTTCTTTTGAGGTCTATGAAAAATTGGGGATTGCATTGAATCTGCAGATTGCTTTTGGCAGGTTTGCCATTTTTATTTTGTTGAATCCACCTATTCAAGAGCATGGGAGATCATTTCATTTTCTGATATCTTCATCTTCAACAAATGGTGCTGGCATAACTGGATGTCAACATGTACAAGAATGCATATAGATTCGTATGCATTCCCCATCCATATCCCAACACAATTTGTCACAGACCTTCACAGTAACAATACTTGTTGCTGTGAAACCTAGCTATATATGTTGGAGAAGTGGTCATGCACTACTTCCTTAAAAGAAATGAGCTATTCTCCTAAGAGTAATAAGAGGGTAAAAATGACCAAATAACACAGGAAGCAAGTGATTGAAACATAGCTACCCTTCCTATCATTCATCCGGTTCATCTTTTAAGCCTTCACTCAATTTATTATCTTTATTGATTTACAGTAACATTCTCCAGAGGGCTCAGAGGACATCTCAGAAAGGGAGGAAGGAAGGCCCAGAGTTCAGAGAAAGTTGCTGAACTGTGTGGACATTGTCCCTTTGTTCTCATGTATTCATGGCAGCTATTACCTGTATAGTGCTGGAGAAGAATGTACCAGTTAGCATATGGTCTGGCTGCTGGAGGCACTCTGGAGCTCCCATACCTAGCTGAGGAGGTAATCATAAGATTTAGAAGAGCAAAAGTCAGTTTTCTGCCGGGGTTTTCTCTTTGGTAGGCTGAGCATGCTCCATTAAATGAGACTGCTGCATAAACAGAGTACACTAATCAGGCTTCTAGGGGCAAATACAAAGAAAATTAAAAAAATAAAACATAAGCAACAGTGTAGATGTGGAATTTGGTCTGCAGAATCGAAGAGCAGTTGGAGGCAGTATGGGAGTTAATATGATTGGAATTAAACACAGACATATGTAACAGTCTCAAATAAACTTTAAAAAAAGTATATTACAAAACTCAAACAAAATGAAATTATTTATTTAAATAATTCTTTTATTTTTTCTCACCATCAAAGTAATTAAGATAATTTAAATTTTTTCTCTTTTCTTTCTCCAAAATTATTATTAATGTTTCAGTGAACATATTTCAATATCCCTTATACAAGAATCATAAACAATGTCACTTTCATTCCATGCCAAGAGCATCAGGAAAGAAATTACTTTCATCAGAATTTTCTAATTTATCACTGAAAACTATTTACAAGGACATACATGAGAGTATATACATTAATACATCTAATAAAGCTTTATAATTCTTTCAACACTGTAATGTCAATATTTATTGCTTTATATGCTACATCCTATAATGTAATCTATAATAAAGTCAGAGGGAACTGAAATCAAATCCTAGCTAATAGCACATACTCCGAAGGCTATGACTTATACTTACGTAGCAATTTTATAAAACTGTAAAAGAAGTTAAAGGAAGAGTATTTTATTTAAATATTTTAAAGTCATTAAACTTAATTATAGGGATAAATGGCTTCCTCCATTTTAATATATTCTTCATAAAGAGGCCTATTTCAGTGTCAAATAATTATTAGGCTAATAAGCAAACCTGAAGAAAGTAATACAATATCCAATATCTTTTATAAAATGATAACTAAATACACTCAAATTGAATTTATTATTCTCTGTAAATTAATTTTTATTGCCGTCTAAATTCAGTAAAGAAAAGGCTCTTCTTAAGATAGATGTAGTATTTCATTAATCTGTGTTAGATGTTAAGTTGCTTTTTGGTCATATAAAGCAGAACACCTCAATTGTACACTTTAAGTAGAATTGGTAATAAATGTTTAATATTTATTAATATATTGACTAAGATTATTAAATATTTACTAATGATTTATTAAATTTTTTTTGAGACAGGGTTTCTCTGTAGCTTTGGATCCTGTCCTGGAACTAGCTCTTGTAGACCAGGTTGGCCTCTAACTCACAGAGATCTACCTGCCTCTGCTCCTTAGTGCTGGGATTAAAGGGGATTCTATGAACATAGTTAAAAAATGCTTTTGTAGTATGATAGGGCATCTTTTGGGTACATTCCAAGGAGTGGTATTGCTGTATCCTGGGGTAGGTTGATCCCAAATTTCCTGAGAAACTGCCACACTGCTTTCCAAAGTGGTTGCACAAGTTTGCATTCCCACCAGCAAACCTCTTACTCCACATCCTCTCCAGCAAAGGCTATCATTGGTGTTTTTGATTTTAGCCATTCTGATAGGTGTAAGATGGTATCTCAAAGTTGTTTTGATTTGCATTTCCCTGATCACTAAGGGGGTTGAGTATGACCTTATGTGTCTTTTGGCCATTTGACCTTCTTCAGTTGAGTACCCCATTTTTAATTGGGTTAATTAGCATTTTACGGTCTAGTTTCTTGAGTTCTTTATATATTTTGGAGATTAGACCTTTGTCTGTTGTGGGGTTGGTGAAGATCTTCTCCCAGTCAGTAGGTTGCCTTTCTGTCTTATTGACAGTGTCCTTTGATTTACAGAAGCTTCTCAGTTTAAGGAGGTCCCATTTATTCACTGTTGCCCTTATTGTCTGCACTACTGGGGTTATACATAGGAAATTGTCTCCTGTGCCTATATGTTGTAGACTCTTTCCCACTTTCTCTTCTATCAGGTTCAGTGTGTTCAGATTGATATTGAGATCTTTAATCCACCTGGACTTGAGTTTTGTGCATGGTGATAGATAAGGATCTATTTTCATTCTTCTACAGGTTGACATCCAGTTCTGCCAGCATCATAGGTGCCCCTCAATGGAAGAATGGATAAAGAAAGTGTGGAATATATACACATTAGAGTACTACTCAATGGTAAAAAAGAATGACATCTTGAATTTTGCATACAAATGGATGGAAATAGAAAACACCATCCTGATTGAGGTAACCCAGACCCAAAAAGATGAATATGGTATGTACTCACTCATTAGTGGATTCTAGCTATAGAATTGAGCCTATATTTCATGATCCTAGAGAAGCTAGTTAGGAAGGTAAACCCAAAGAAAAACATGTAGTTATCCTCCTGGATATTGGAAGTAGACAAGATTGCCAGGCAAAAATTGAGAGCTTGGGGGTAGGGCTAGAATGGGGGTAAGGGGAGATGGGGAGAGAGAAGTGAGAAGGGGAGAATGGGGAGAGCTTGGGGGAATGGTACAGTTGGGATGGAAGAAATGTGGATATGGAATCAGGGAGTATATATCTTAATTAAGGGAGCCATTTGAAGATAGGCAAGAGATTAGACTCTAGAGGGGTTCTCATGTGTCCAAGAAGATGTCCCCAGCTTGCACCTTGAGCAGCTGAGGAGAGGGGGCCTGAATTGGTCCTTTACTATAGCCAAACTGATGATTATCTTGCATATCACCATAGAACCTTCATCTGACGCTGGATGGAGATAGAGACAGAGACCCACACTGGAGCACTGTACTGAGCTCCCAAGGTCCATATGAGGAGCAGAAGGAGGGAGAACATGAGCAAGGAAGTCAGCACCGTTATGGGTGCGTCCATTCACCGAGACAATGGGACTGATCTAATGGGAGCTCACCAAGGCCAACTGGACTGGGACTGATGCAGCATGTGATCAAACCAAACTCTCTGAACGTGGCTGACAAGAAGGGCTGACTGAGAAGCCAAGGACAACTGCACTGGGTTTTGATTCTACTGTATATACTGTCTTTGTGGGAACCTAGTCTGTTTGGATCCTCACCTTCCTAGACCTGGATGGATGGGGGAAGAACTTGGACTTCCCACAGGGCAGGGAATCCTGAGTGCTCCTTGGACTGGAGAGGGAGGGGGAGTGGAGGGAGGGGAAGGGAAATGGGAGGAATGGAGGAGGTGAAAATTTGTAAAATTATATAATTTAATAAAAAAGGGGATTTTATTAACGAGAGGTTATGTATGCCTCTAAATTAGCATAGTGAAGGTATAGTTGGAATAAAATAATACATATTCAAAAATTTCCGTGATTACCAAACATAAATAATATGCAGATATATAGTGTTTCTAAATGTGTATAATTTTTTTAAATTGACTATAAATTGCAGATAGTCAACAGACTTGCATAAAATTGTAGTCACACTTATATACTACTTCTGGCAAAATAAAACAAGACTGCCTACTGCTCTGAGTAGTGTCAGGCAAACATTTCAGCAAGATATAATGCATTCATACATCTAGAGTCAAGAACCTGTTATGTACCTGGCAAGCATCACATTCTAATTGAAGGTAAATTGAATAAAATATGCAAGTATCTCTTCTTCAGAGAACTAACATTCCATTTTCAAGACCCCAGGAAAAAAAAGAATGAAGCATACTACCAACATACAATAGGAGAAATCATTTGGGCTAAAACTGATGATGTGGATGTTTGAATTGAGTGAGTGATGACTGATTTACAAACTTCATCAAGGATGGCTGCATTAGGCACTGGAGTATGTGGATAGGTGAAAATTATGAGGCACCATTTTCCATAAGATGAAGGAATAATAAGGTTTCCAGGATTATTTAGCAGGAATTTCAAGAGAATGAATAAAAATAATAAACAAATAAATAAGGGGAATATAAAATATACTAAGTTGAGATACATTCAAATAGCATGGAAGGCACAGGATTTTATTCCCAATTTAAACGGAAGTAACTGGTAAAAAAAAAAATTGTGGCACACATCTTTAATCTGATCACTTGGGCAGCAGAGGCAGGCGGATCTCTGTGAGTTCAAAGCCAGGTTGGTCTACAAGAGCTAGTTCCATGACAGCTGGGACGGTTAGACAGTGAAACCCTGTCTCGAAAAAAAATTCTTAAATATATCTAATAAAATTTTTACACTGTTCTTTGATGAGAGCAGGCAGTACTCTAGGTAAATGTATTGGTGAAATTTACAGAAACCAAGTGCTTCCTGCCATATCTAAGTGCAATGTACCTATTTAGATGCCGTTATTTCCAAAAAGAATCCAGAGTCTAACATACGCATTCTGTCTCTGACATCACCTATTCTATACAGAAGGTTGCAAATCAGTGGGCCCCAGATTATGTAACAGATTTAGCATGTCTAATTTAATTGATTTTATAAGCTTTAAAATTAAGAATGTTGAAACTGCGAATCAGTGAAGTTGTAGAGCCCCCTGGGAAGCAACCCACACCCGAACGTCCATGTAAGCTCACTCATAGGGGCACATACATATACCACATAGCTATAGGTAAAATATTTTTAAATTCACAAATTTCTTAAATTAGTACTTTGCATAATGGGAATGATTGTTAACTTCATACATGTTGAGTACAGGTTCTGCTATGCAGCTGCAACCCCAGCCTCCAGCTATATTTATTATTTAAAATAAACAGCTTATCTGAACACAGAAGATAGGAGACAAAAGAAATATGTGAGAATAAAATCACACTTCAGAAACTTTAACCTGCACAAACATGCTTTGGTGCATTTATGAAAGGCAAATTGTCTTAGTTGTGGATATTAATTTATTTAGAAAATTTCATATTTCCATGGTGCTTTATGGAACTATCTATTTTAACAAGTGGGTCAAGAGACACAAAAAATGTCTGCAAAGTATTTAAATACACATGCCAATTATTGAAATTGGGGTGAGACCTGATATTCTGCAATTCCAATAAGCCTGTTTGCTGCTGACATTGCAGATCCGAGGAGAGAGCCTGAATATATAGAAAGAAACATTCTAGAGGGCATAGGAGTGTAAATCTTCCCCAGAATCACATTACTAAATATCTGAGTTTTATGTTTATGGTATATTACTGTATGAATTTTTCTGTCTTTTGATGTAGGAGCAATAATTTCTAAACTATTTAATGTGCTCAAGGTGCAAGCTTATGAACTCAGAAGATTATCATACCTTGTCATTCAAATCTGAAGTTTATTAACTTCAGAAACAAGGACAGAAATATAAAATACACATTACAAAAATGACATTAGCTCTTAACAGAGGATGAAAACAGGTAAAGGGTGAAATAAAAAAGGTGGAGAAACAGAAAGACTATTTGCTGTACATTTTAGGAATATTAGGTTCAAATTACAGGTGAAGACACAGTCTTTGAGGTATATAGATTTTTAGGTTGAAATGGATTTCAGAGGAATACTTAGTATTAACACTTTAACATTTAGAGAGAAAAGCCAAGTCATCTAATAATAACATACAAAAAGCTTTTGTTTATTTGTTTTCTTATTGTGCATTCAATATCCCAATGAAAAAGACATGGGATAAATATATTTGGATGAAGATCATAGAACATTTGGACAAAGGTAATTATCTTTTGATTATATCATAAATTTCAGACTATAAAAATTAACTAGGAAGAAATTTTTCAGAAAATATACTTATAAAGATCTATTAAGATTGTTTTTTGCCGGGTGGTGGTGGTGCATGCCTTTAATCCCAGCACGCGGGAGGCAGAGGCAGGCGGATCTCTGTGAGTTCGAGACCAGCCTGGTCTACAAGAGCTAGTTCCAGGACAGGCTCCAAAGCTACAGAGAAACCCTGTCTCGAAAAACCAAAAAAAGATTGTTTTTTAATATTTCCAATGAGATCATCTCATATTTGAGCTTTCAAAGAAGGATTAATTCCCTTAAAATGCGAAATTTCTCCAGATGTAACATTTCTTCATTGAAAATGGAAGTCTTAGA
Source organism: Arvicola amphibius (assembly GCF_903992535.2). Taxonomy (NCBI): domain Eukaryota; kingdom Metazoa; phylum Chordata; class Mammalia; order Rodentia; family Cricetidae; genus Arvicola; species Arvicola amphibius. The sequence continues at coordinate 15,945,579 of NC_052056.1, forward strand.
ATGTTAAAAATTGAAAGAAAGAAAGAAAGAAAGAAAGAAAGAAAGAAAGAAAGGAAGGAAGGAAGGAAGGAAGGAAAAAAAGCTCAATCCAGAACCTGATGCTTTCCAAATATTACAGCATATAAGTAAATAGAGGTATCCATAGATAAAGATTCATTATAGAAATTCCATTACTCTCTACATTTCTGATTAATTTAGAATGCATTCTTTGAAGTTATTTCCAATGTAAAATTTTGATATGAAAACATGGGGATTCAATTTTCTGAGAAGATGGAAGACGTGTAACCCATAAATTCAATTATATATATATATATATATATATATATATACATATATATATATATATTTGAAAATTGTAACTCTCCATTATTTTATTTCATTGCTAGTAATACATTCAATAACATTATAAATCATAATTATGATATAAATTAGTATATTGCTTTGGTTTCATCTTGTTTATAGTTCCACCAATTTTAAAATGGTTTTAAAATAATGTAATCCTCACAAAAATGGATAGTTGGCAATTTTATCACAATAGACTTATTCTGAAACATATATTTAAAATATTTAAACTAACATTTATATATTTAAAATATTCTAATTTTATAAATAATTAGAATAATCATTCTAATATTTAGATTGACAACATGAAATGCCATATATAGTTGTAGTTTGAATATTTATTCAGAATTTCCGTATAGGAACCTTTGGAGAGTTTATATTTCAAGGTAAATTTAAAGCGTTTGCATGTACTCAAGTACTTCTCCTCATAAACCATGCATAAATACAATAGCATAACTATTCCTTACATAATTCTCAGTTAGACTAATTCCCTATGTGACAACACACTTTATTGATCATTCACAAGGGCCTATTTCCTAGGAGTGACACTAACCAGACTGTCCTCATTTCCTTCCAAAGAACAAGGTCGAATCTATCAAAAGATTCTATATTGAATTTCAAGTCTGTGGTCCAGATGGCATATATCCTTAGTGTTTGAGGCAATGATCCTAAAATTTCTTGTCTTATTGTATGTGTGGTCCTGACTGTGACCCAGAATGTTCTAACTCTGCATGTTCCCAAAAGGAAACAGATGGCAGACTCAAATTAAGATACCTTATTTACAAAGGGATTAATTACAAAGGTTTGAGTAAGGTATGGGGACATGAGAGAAAGGACAATCACCAAGGCTGTGCCTCCTCCTTAATCTAAAGAACAATTAGATGGAGATGATATTGAAAGTCACAAAGGAAAACAATGATGTCAACTTAAAGTTGATAGAGAACGATGTCATTGGGAGAAACAAGAAAAAACTCAGACTCCTTTCTTGTTTTCAGTTTCATTAATTTGTACATCACAGAATTATTCTTAAAGTAGCTCAAATAATAGGGTCCTGAAATAATGATATAATCTTAAGACAGGAAAAAAGATTTGATGAGACAAAATGGAAGATAAGCAAGAAATTCAATAAAATCTAGAAATTATTTTATTTTCACAAATTGATATTCCCTTCCTAAACCCAGTGACTCCAAAAAGATGGTTTAATAAAAATGTCATCTACAAAACTTAACCATTAATATCAATCCTTCATATTTCTGTCTCATGTGTATGAAAATGTGTAATAATGTTAGATATATTCATGAAATAACAATTATAATCATCATTCATATAAAAGCTAAACAAATTTCATTACACTATGGTAAAGAAATTACCATGATGTAAGCACATTGAATAAAAGTAAAGATTAACATGTTTTAGAAAATCACTTATACCCATATTTATAAAGTTTAAATTGTAAAATTATTAAAGTTTGTATATCTATTAAAAATCTGTATTCTTTATTCATATCTTATGGCTAAATTAATGCTTCATTTCTTTTATGAGTCACAGTTCATTATCACCACAATTATTAATATTTTATCACTTTTCTATTTCTAAATGCCTAATTATTACATTTCTTGTTATTAAATATTTTATATTTCACCACATGGGAACGAATTCAATGTTTCTTCACAATTCAAAATCAACAATAACAGTATTAAAATATTCTCTTAAGGCGAGTACATGAGGGTAGCAACTTGGAAAAACCTGGCCATGTAAGATATGCAATATATACTAAGGGCTGTCTATCATGTGCCTGCAATTCCAGAATTTACATACTCCCTTACAATTGAAATGGTTTTAAATAGAACCCATGACTGAAAAATGAGCTATTGATCCGAAGGATGGAAGATCCTTTCTCCAAGCTGTCATTATTTTAATTTTGGGTCACAGAAACCTTCTCTGCTCTGTTTTGAGACTGTTATTTTTATATCATGGTTGTGTAAGGCAGAATCAACACCAATTTGGGCTTTATCAGCTTCCCTACTTTTACACTCTTTATAACATATTTATTTAAATTAAACTTCCTTTTTAATTCATTCATTCTTTCTTTCTTTTATTCATTTTATATACCAACTACAGATTCCCCACTCTCCTCTCATTCCCTTCCTCTCCCTTCTTGATATATGAAAATTATACAAATGAATGAGATAACAATGTTTTAATGCATATACACATTGTGTAATGTAGCCAGTACACACATATGTATCTTTATAAACTTACAAGCTATCTATGATTTAAAAAAAATGAAATTTCTTTTATTTTATTGAATTATAAAGCAAATAATAATTATGTATCAATATTTTGGGCTGAATAGGACACTGGAACTTATTCAGTAACTGTAACTTAATGTCTTCTTCCAGATAGTTGTTCTTTTCTCTCCCTTTTTCCCAGTAAATACCATTCTGCTCTGTACATATATGGGATCAACTTATTTATATTCTATATATGGCTTCTCAATGTCAATCTTATTTACAGGAAAGGTGATGATTATAAGAATTATCTCTAATTTAAAGATTGTGTCCTCACAGGTAAAACTTGAGCCATCTGTGAAAGTTTTCAGTATCCCTATAAAAAGGTAACTTTGCAAATAAACTATGAAACCTCCCTTAAGATTTGCAGTTAAATAAAGCTAAAGCATATTCAATTAAATCTGAAGGTCTCATAATTACCACAAAAGTATAATAAATTAATCTCCTACTATAATTTTTATAATAAAATGCATGTTCTAAATAATAGATTTATGCTCAAATTGAAATTTAATTGATTTGTTCTCAAACTGAAGTGATACTAACTTTCATGAAAATTACATAACACCTGGGAATTAATTCTTATTTATTATGCTTGGACATTCGAGATGACTAGGACCACAATTGCAAGAGGCACTCTCTTCCCAGAAAAATTGGCACTCTGGACTTCTGCATTACAAGTACAATGTACCCAGCAATGATACCCAAGCTGTTGATTAAATTTGAAAAGTAAAGTTGGCTAGCATACTATTGGTGGAAGTATGAATGAAGAAACCTGGTTATGAGCTAGTCTAGGCTACAACTGTCCACTAAGGTGCACACATAAGCTGAAGCACCAAACTAGGTAACACACACACACACACACACACACACACACACACACACACACACACACACAGGAGTTCAGTGGCAGAAGAAGTGCAGGGAAAATATTCCTTGCTTCTGAGAAGGTCTGGATTAAAGTTCTTTACTTCCACTGCATCCCTTCAGGAAACACTGTTTGCACAAAATCAAACTAAAAAGCATTCTATTTCTTGCAAATAAAGTATCTTTAACTAGTATAAAAATAGTAGTTAATTATAAGAACAATGATAATAATACCCCTAAGAATGACTCTCATAGTTTTAACTTAACCAAGAACATTTTAGTGAAAATATTAAATTTTACATTTCCTGATTTCTTCTTAATGGAAGAATTTAGCCATGAGAAAATATGGACTGGAAGTCAAAACTGAGAGAAGTTCATATATGAATACACTTCAATAATGTCGACAGCATCACAACCATTCCAAGTTAGAAAGATTTACTTGTAGGAATGATGAATATCAGGAAGAAAGAGAGGGACAAGGAGATGTTCAGTTGACAATGACACGCATGCCAATACTGGCAATCTGAGTTCAGTTCCTAGGAACCACAAGTGGAAAGAAAAAAACAATACTACTCATGGTTCAAATCAAGCAGTTGCTTTAAGAGTTCCAAGTTTATTAAAAAAAAATCTACAATGCATTTTATTCAAGATATCTTGGCAAAATTCTCTTCAGAGGGAAGAAAAAAATTCTGTCTAAAGTACCAAGACTTTGGAAGGAGCTTAATAAAAATAATAGATCTATTTGTGGTAGAAATGATTCAACATGACTTTTTCCTGACTTCACTGCATTATGTTATCACTTCTCTTTCTTATAAACAATCTCTGATAGTGAGAGGGTGGAGTCACACTCAATAATTTAGCTATATTTGCAGTCATCCCACTTTGAACATCAGTTTCCTCTTCTACAAATAAGAATCTTCCTTTAACTCTAAATCCTTGATTTCTAGAGAAGAAAAAGAGAGAGAAGATATAAGTCTAGAAGCCTTGTGGATTTCTGCCAAGTCTGTTGCATTAAAAAATTAAAAATATAAAAACTATTTTAAGCAGAACAATTATTTCTGCTGGGAATGAAAAAAATGTTGTGGATTGCAAGTACTGAGAGTTTTCTATTTTCATACATTTACTTCCAGGTATTTTAAAATTGTGATTTAGAATTGCATATAATATTTAATGCTAGAAGTTTCTTTATTTGTGGATCAATAATCTTCATAAAGTAAGGAAAATGAGATCAAAATAAGCTGACCCAGATTTGAAACATACAATGTTTACAGAAGAAACAAAGAAAAAGGAATGGGATGCTGCAAATTTGATTGACAGAGCAAACGAGGTATTTAAAAGAGAAAGTAAGACAAAGCAAAATGTGCATAAAAGAAAGCAGTATAAAAAAAGTAAATGGTTCAATTTTCTAACAATTTTTTCAAGTTAAAGCTTGAAATAATTACTTTGCAAAGCATTCAAAAGCATGAGAAAAGAAACTAAGACCATTCTTTTTGTGCAAGTTTATTTTTTTAGCAAATTATAAGGGTCCAAGTACCATTATGTTTTAAACCAAATGCAGAGTCAGCTTTAAGAATCTCATAAAAGTTTGAGAAAGACATGCTTTCAATTCATTTTCCTTGAAATACTAATTAGACTTTCATCAAACTAATTTTTAAAATGCTGATATTATCATGATCATGTTCTAAAGCTTCATCATCACAAATGGTAAAGTTTTTAATTGTTTTGGATGTTTTTAAGTTTCTTCTTATTGAGCTTTTATTTAAGATAGAGATGAATTTTATTTTTAGTGCTATATTTCTGTATATTGTTTGCTCTGCGGTATGTGTATTAGTTATAGCCCATGATTCACAAAGACTTCACGAATGTAATCAGTGCCTCATCATAACTAATGTGAGTCTTCCCTTTAACTCTCTGATCTTGTAACTAAGTTCATACAGATGACTTTTAAGCCACTAAGTGACCATCAACAGAACCTTACCATCTTTGCTCCTGATATCCCAGACTTCCTACCTCTAGAAATAATTTTTAAAAAAACTGTGTTGTTAAAGTCACTTAGTCTATGGCATTCTCTCAATGGCTACTGATCTTTATTAAGACAAAATTGAAGTGGAATTTAAAGAATGAATAAGTTAATAAAATAAATTAATAGACTTACAATATGTACAATCATCTCAGGTAGGTTTCATTTATAGTAAGCTAAGGTACTCTTACTGGAAGTTTTAATTTTTATAGAAATCTGCCCAATTTCTCTACCTGGTAAAAAAAAAAAATCAGGTTCTCATGTGGGCTCACAGAGACTGAAGCAGAAAGCACTTGGCCAGCAAGGGTCTGCACCAGGTCTTCTGTATGTATTCCGTGGCTGTTAGTGTGACATTTTGTGGGAGTCCTAACAGCAGGACTGGACATATCTGACTCTTTTACCTGCTCTTGAGACTATTTTCTTCCTAAAGGGTTGCCTTTTCCAGTCTGAACAGGAGGGCTTTTATCTTGTCATATTGTATCTAGTTTTCTGCTCTTCATTTCCTTTTGGAAGCCAAATCTTTTCTAGAAAGGAAAGAGAGGCAGAGTGGATCTTGGGGAGAGGGGAGGTGGTAGAGCTAGGAAGAGGTGAGAGGGTAAACTGTGGCTTGGATGTACTGTATGCTAATCTGCTTTCCATAACTAGTTTAAAAAACAGATCGAAAACCTTCCAATTCAGTGCTGATTGTAGATGGCACAGAAGCATCTATATGAGAGTTTGATTTATCATCTTTCTGCCAACACCGAAGCTATTGACATTTCTTCTTGGCTTTTAGCCTAGTTCTGCAAACTGGAAACTATCATTTATTTTGCCCAACATGATTCCACAGGTTTCTCCACCTCAACAAGCATTGGTAGAACTGAACTCCTGATTATATATACCAAAGTCAATACCCTGTATGTGAGACTCTGTACCTTATATAAATCATGTAAGAAAATGAGGCGGAGCTAACAAGTGTTGAAAAGAGTACTGGTTCTAACATGTACTATTAACACATAAAATCAATAAAGTGTCCCTTCATTGATTTTGTTAGAAAAAGATTTCTAATCTGACTTTATTAGTATCAAAATGGAAAGAGAGAAGGGAGACTAACTGAGGACATGGTTCAGTGGGTAGAATACTTGCCAAATAAATATGGCAACTTGGTTCACTAGGCAGACAGCCTAGCTGTAAAAAGGAGCTCCAGTTTAGCTGAGAGATACTATGTCCAAAACAAGATGCAAATGGGTTGGCAAGATGACTTATTGGGTAAAATCACATCGCGCCAAGCCCACATTGTGAATCTGTCTTTCCTACGTTATCATCTTATGTCCTTATGCATACACACACACACACACACACAAAGTTTAGAAGTAGAACTGACTGAGGGGTGAGGTGTTTTTTTGTGTGTGTATTTATGTATAAGCAGCACATTGGAATTGATAGGTAAAATAATAAAGAAAACACAATGTTGGGTGGCTAGAAAAGTTTTCTGGATTTGGGAGGAGCTGGCAGAGTGAATGAATTGATGAGAACACATGTAGATCCTCAGATAACAGCATTAAAGAAATATTTGTCAAATGGTGAAAAGCAATAAAAGATGGCAATCAGAAAGTTGTCATCAACCTGCAGCTCCACACACAAACTCAGACAGAAGCCTACACTTAAGCAGAAGGACATCCAAACACTAACCAAACAGCAAAAGAGAAGAGGAGAAATGGGTGGACAAAGATAGACAGACAGACATAAAAAAATGAGAATGAGGAGGGGGAAATAGAAAGAGGGACAGGTATAGAAAAGGGGAGAAAGAAGGCGAAGATCAGGAATGGAGAAAAAGAGAGATGACGGATTAAAGAGTGTTTATCTGAGCTCATATTAATGTAATCATTGTTTTGGCTTCTCCCTAAGAGCAAAGTTGATATGTGCTACTCCTTTCTCCAGCTCCCCAGCTCACCCCTCAGTCAGTTCTCCTTCTATAGCCATTTGAAGCAACCACTAATATTGATCTGCTCTCCTAGATTCCCAGATTAAGCGAGACCAAGATGCTTTGGACCTTTGATATTCAATGTCATACTTCACTGTATCTACTCTTTGCCATTAGGTAAGTATTCAGTTAGTTATATATTTACATTTTATCATATAAATTAAAGTTATTATTTAATTATACTAAATAAAACTATTAATGTATTCATTTAAGTTATTTATTTAAATTCACTAGGATGCTTCTAAGTTCATGTGAGTATTTTATAATCAACAGCCAAATACACCAGTTGGAAATGGAAATTTTACTATATAGACATAAAAATCTTAAATACTAAATACCCTTTTATTTAAAAAACTCTTTTCATTTTCCTACTAATTTTGAACTCTACACTCTGGTGTTAATTTTTCTGTATTTCTTTTCCTATTCATCAATTTTATTTTGGAAAAAAATCTTAAATACTAAATATCTTTTTATTTCAAAAACTCATTTCATTTTCCTATTAATTTTGAACTCTATACTCTGGTGATAATTTTTCTGTATTTCTTTTCCTATTTGTGATCCTTGAGAAGACAATAAGAAGGTGAAACCAAAGAAAAACATATAGTTATCCTCCTGGATATTGGAAGTAAACAAGTTTGCCAGGCAAAAATTGGGAACTTGGATGTGGGGTGGGGTGGGGGAAAGGGGAGATGGGAAGAGAAAAATGTGAAGGGGAGGATAGGGAGAGCTTGGGGGAATGGGATGCTTGGGATTTAGGAAGGGTGGATATGGGAGCAGGGAAGCATATATCCTAATTAAGGGAGCTATTTTAGGATTATTAAGAGACTTGACTCTAGAGGGGTTCCCAGATATCCAGGGAGATGCCCCCAGCTAGTTCTGTGGGCAGCTGAGGAGAGGGAGTCGGAAAAGGCCAGATCCTATTGCCATATTGGTGAATATCTTGCATATCACCATAGAATCTTTTCCTATTCATCAATTTTATTTTGGAAAAAAGATTACCTGCATAGCCGCATTACATAGCTATTGGGTGATTAATTAATACCCCAAACAATTCAGCACTGTCGAGCAGTGCACATCATCTGCTCTGGTGATAACCAGCATGTCTACACGCGCCCACATCCTTCCTCATGTTGCCCTTTTCTCATAAATACGCAACTCCTAAGGCATAGCATCCTGCCTTAATTTGTTCACACATCGCATTCTCATTCTTGAAAAATCTCATTTACTCATACGAATTTATTTAGCATCTATTTTGTGAAGATGGTGATAGCCTTAATTCAACTGCATTTGCTTTTGTAAGGTACTGAAATTTTTATTATGAATTTCTAAACAACAGCCTTCCATTCAAGAATCCCCAAGTTAATTCATAGGCTTTGAAATTTACTCCTAAGGAGCTGAGGAGATTGCAGAGTGGTCCGGAGCCCTTGCTGCCATTTCAGAGGAACCCATTTCCACAAAGCACCCCTCATGGTGCTTCGTAACTATCTTCAACTCCAGTTTCAGGGCATCCAAAACCCTGTTCTGATGTCAGTGTTATCAGAGACACATGGGGTGCATATACATACAAATAGGCAAAATATTCCTCCACATAAAATAGGGAGAGGAGCCTGTACTTTTGGCAGATTTTCTGAGTGGGCTGGGTGTGGAGAGGAAGGGGTGGGGCCAAGTTGGCATTTCCAGCGGAGCACTAAGCACTGATTTCATGCCATGTGTGTGACATAAACATTGAGATATCTTCCAGCTTCAGGAACTTCACACTTTAAGATTCAATTCTTCTTTATCAATAGCAAAAGAATAAATTCTATAATTTTTCCATTATTCATGTGCAAGTTTTTCTCTACTTATCTACTTAGTTTATCTGTTGTGGAATTTTATTTGAAGATGTGTTGCCTTAGTTAATGCTGTGGAAGACTGGTTAAATAATGTAAAGGTGTGTTGCATTCTTTTATGTTGCATTTGTTTAACTAAGAGAAGCTGTGTTACTTTGTCTTTCTAAAACACCTGATTAATCTAATAAAGAGTAGAACGGCCAATAGCTAGGCAGGAGAAGGATATGCAGGGCTGCCAGGCAGAGAGAATAAACGGAAGGAGAATGAGAGAAGGGGCAGGGGCAAGAAAAGCAGAAGGAGAGGAGGACAACAGGGCCAGTCACCAAGCTACACAGCAAGCCACAGAGTGAGAAAAAAAAAGGTATATAGAAAGGTAAAAGCCCAGAGGTAAAAGATAGATGGGATAATTAAGAAAAGCTGGCTAGCCGGGCAGTGGTAGTGCACACCTTTAATTCCAACACTCGGGAGCCAGAGGCAGGTGGATCTCTCTGAGTTTGAGACCAGCATGGTCCCTAAAAGTTAGCTCCATGACAGGTTTCAAAGCTACAGTGAAACCCTGTCTAATGAAACAACAGTTATCCTTAATTATAAAAGACTTTTAAGTCAGACATTATAATTGATAGATTATTACTTCTCCCATGGTAGTTTTAAAGATAGTTGCATTTTATAATTTAAATATATTCTAAATGTAGAGACTGGTAAAATTGGACTACATTAAAATAATTTTGGGTTCAAACATATCATTCAAAAATTCATAAGTTTTTGATTTAGATGCATTATTTCTCAGAATTCATAACCAGATGTATATATACTTATTTAAATGGAGGGACACTTTTAAAATTTTTCCAATGGCAACATCCATTAAGAAAAGTTTAAGGAAATATCCTCAGCATGTAGATACCACTAATGTATGCTTTGATAATATTGTGGTACTCTCAAAATGCTAACCTCAAACAAGCACTCACAATCAATAGCAAAGTAATTACTAATTTTCACAGATACACAAGGAAAAATTTTACATAAAGACACTATATAATGCTGTGAGCTCATTAAGCTTTTTACCTTAATTTAGAACACATTTTATGAATGTCTTATACCTTTAAACATGAATATACTTTCCATTTTTTCAAAATAGAATTTGATCTCAAAACTATCATAAGTACATAAGAATTTCAAAGTGAAATACAGAGCAGGAAAACCGAGGAGATACAGTAGTGTGTAAATTTCACAAGCATTTCATGTATGTCTATTTAACTATTCAGAGAAATATTAAAAATAGTAATAGAAAAATCTGAGCCCTAGTTTAATGTATAGCATCATTAGCTGACTATATCCTAAGATATAAATAATAGTATAAGAAAGAACAATTACAGCAGCAGATACAAACTTGTAACTTCTTTAGATACCTTGAAATAATAACATGTATCTGTATTCCTATAAAACCGTGAATTTTTGAGGTTTTATTTGGCACAGCATACATGAAATAAACAGCATGTTTGTCTAGCACTCATTTTTTTAGCAAAAGAAACTCCTAAAAATTAAAATCTGTACATAACAATTTAAAATAATGGATGCGATCAAAGAAAACAAACAGTCTAGGAAGAAAATGAAGTGTTTGGCTTTAGATAAAAGACACATCAAGAAAGGGCACAAACTGGAAACTGGCTCACCTGAAGGTCACACAAAGAAAACCCAGAAGTGCAGTTCACAGAAGGGCATGGTTCTCTACTGCCTGTCAACACCAGCACCCTGGAGCTTATAGGAGTGTTCTAGTCTGCTTAGTTAGTTAGAAGGCCTTCATCTCTCTTTGTTGTGGTAATCATTTCAGCACTGAGAAAGTTCATTATCATCTTTCCTCTGAATTCTCTTTCTTAAATAGTATAGATTAATAACAGATTTAAGTCCTAAAGTTCTGTCTACCTGTTATTGGTAATACATTTTTAATACTATTTTTGAGGTAACATGGCAAAACAGAATGTTTGGTAATATATAGCATTTAATAAATGCTAACTATTTTCTCATTATTTAAAGACAATTCCAAAGTCTTAAATTTTTGGTGTCTGGAATAAATGGTCTTGGCATCTCATCAAAGGATAGCCTGGATTTGCATTTCCTCCAATAAATAGTGCATTCATAATTATATTCACTGCATCTCAAAATTCAAGTCACATATGACTTTAAATGTGCTTATATTTACAAAACAATGTAAATACCAATTTTTCCATCTTAGCAAAGGTACCTTGATATTAAATATATATTTAATATATAAATATTGATAATGTGTGTATATATATATATATATATATATATATATATGAAGACTAAACCCCAGTTATCAAATCAAGCACTTACTAACATAAAAAACTTTAATGATTTTGGTGAATATCAATAAGATATAATATCTTATTAGAATGTTTTCTTCAGTAAGTGAAATTTCATGTGTAACCTTTTTTCATTTCTGACAAAGTGCATAGAGAAATTCAAATTACAAAGGGAAAATTTATGAGAAAATATTGTCCTTGGGTCCCTAATTTGAAATTCATTCACTTGTCAAAGGGACAATAAACAAGGACACTCCCCACTCAGTAAATCTGGAGACAGGTCACAGAGGCATCTGTTCGCCATATACTTATTTAATGAGGTCATTTGGTGTGCATGCCATGCACCGGGGAGTGTTTAATTTTTAGTAGGACCATTAATCTTGCAAAGAGTTAGTGAATTAAAATGATCTTTGAATGAAATAGGACACTCCTTTATCTAATTTGCTCAAATTTATTAACATCAAATATTACATATAAAACATTTTGTAAATGGCTAAGAAGTAATGAATTAATTGTAGTATACAATAGTATCAAAATAAGTAAGCACTTCTATAACCTTGAAAAGTAATTAGAACTCAACAAGTTGTAAATTATGAATATGGAATTATCTAATAATAGACATACTCAATGACATGGGATGTTGGAAACCTTACTGAATATTGATTATTGGAATGACCTTTGAAACGGTCACTGTTAATAACAAGACTTATTTAGATGAATAGAAACACTTTGGAAAGTAAATTTACTTAGGCAAGGATGAGATAAATTATGTTCAGGTTGTCCCTCAAAGCTTAAAGACTGTTGTATTTCTGCTGTTCTTTTAGGATATTATAATCCACTCACTAGATACAAATAAGAGCATATGATCTTAAAGACTGAAATTTACTTAACAGAGAATAAACAAGTACAGGTAAGGACAACATTATTTGAGATTTTCTAAAGCATCATTGGCCTCTAACAAGTGTCATGTATTAGGTAATAAGACTCTTGACCTTTATATAAAAGTGATGGCAATATAATTAATTAAGCATCTTATATTCCAAGTTTACTAACTTGATATTAAGTAGCCATTGGCTAAAAAACCCATAATAACTATCTCATGAGCTCTGATAGTAAGGTTTCAAATTTTTATATAGCAGTGAGTAGGAATTTATCACTAGTAACTTGCAAGTGAATTTCTAGTAACAGAAGAAGGCTGATAGAAAATCTACACTTCTCAGAAAGTGATGAGTCTACAGGGACATGAAGGAAATTGGCCCTTCAACAATATTCAGAACAACGGGCAAATAGAGAAAGCACTAGCAAGGGGCATTTAGGGTGATTTTAGTGAAGAGAAAAGAAATAAATAGCAAAAATTCTATAACAGGGTTTGTATCAAGGCTGCAAGGCCAGCAAATGCTGCAATTTAAAATGATAACTGAAATGAGAAACGTAGGAAAAAATATCTGGCAAAATGTCTTCAAAGTACATTTGATAAAAGTCCTAGATAGTCTTTTTAAGAACTCAGAATAAATACTAAAATTGTTTGTATCAAGAATTCAAGATTGAGTCTTCTTTTTATTACATTTTTGATTTAGAGGAATCAGAACATTAAAACAAAGTCAAAGTTCTTAACATGCCCTTAAACACTGGTACATTCTTGTTCCTATTGGATTCTGCAGCATCAAAAGAACTTTTGATGTACACATGCTACAAAGAATATTCTGTTAACTAGGGAATGTATCCTTTCTGATGCAAGTACACACATTCTCAATATCTTTACCCACTGAGATTTAATTTTGGTTTGAACACATATGAAAATCCTGGTGGTTACACATTCTAAAGCGTACTGAGATTTGAGTCTAATCATTGATTACCAAGATCCTGATATCATCTGTCTGATCTTAGACCTGTCCTTTCTCAGATTTCCAAACCCATTTACCCTCTTATCAACTCCAACTGTAAGTTTAATTATCTTTTCTTTCCTTTTTTTTCTGTCCTACAAAAGCCATATTTATTGCATGATCATCTCTAATGTTCCTAAGTTTAATGGCATTAAAACTTTATTTTTATCATTTTAACTCATAAAGGTGACTAACAAATAAGTTTTGAATGGGCCCTATGAATGAACTAAAGTATAAAAATTATTTCAAGGTTTTGAGACCAACAATAAATACTGTACTTGCATGTTTTTGGCATTAGTGTATTAAAACAATTAAAATGTAACACACATGCTAGAAAGGATATTCTGTTAACTAGGGAATGTGTCCTTTCTTATATAAGTACATTCATGTGTCCCAAGATACTATAACATAACTTCACTTTTGAATAAGTCCATAGAAGCAGATAGTGTTCTTCTGACTTTAGGGGAAAGTATAAAATTGAATTCCAATTCAGAAAACTTACTAATATGTACTATAAAACAGAAAATTGTAAAACAGAAGTAGGTAAATGAAAAGAGCAAAGCAGAATGATATTAAGAGATAACAACTGAGGAGTTTTGTGTGCAGATATTTTCCATGTTCGTGTTTAGAGGTACTCTGTATGTATTTCATTATTATAAAATATAAGTCAAACATTCAGAGCAGATTTATCTAGAAAATAAATATTTTATATTCTGATAACCCCAAACAAGCATTTTATGTCTTTTATGAGCTTATCATTGCTAATGATATTTTTCCATTGCTTGTTTTTAAATACTGATAAATTTATGAAGAATTTATGCAAATTATTAAATCATACAATTGTTAGACATAAATTCTCAAGAGCTTTCTTTCTAGACATCTTTATTAGTATCAAATTCAAAACATTTAATAGATCCCTTTCAAAATGCTCAACAATTTCTGCATGATTTTACTAGTTCCATAAGCCCACAGTGCCAGAGGTTGTATATACTAAGCAACAGAAATAATGTGTCTCTTACTTTTAGAGAGTAGAAGACTTAGCTCTTGATATCACTTGTAGAATTTTTGGAGGTCACCCCAGGAGGATCTACTTTAGGGTTCTGTGCTAGCTTCAGGTGGAGTGGGAGTAATTCTTTAGCTTCTGCTGACTCCCATAAAAGCATCATCTGTATGAAAACTAGTATCCTCCTTTGTGTATGCTCAATTCTAAATTTTTATTTATGTATGTATGTATGTATTTATTTATTTATTTATTTTTAACTTACAAAGAAAACAAAGTATCTTTTTTATTATACATACCAATCCAAGTCCCCACTCCCTCCCTTCCTCCCTTTCCCTCCATATAGCCTCTCACCTCAGCCCACTCACTCTTCTGAGAGGGCAAGGCACATTGCTTTTGAAAAGGTCCAAGGCCCTTATCTAGTCTATATCTAGGCTGAACAAGGTTTTCATTAAAAGAAAATATGTTTCTGTTGTGATTCAGCTGCCCTCACTTCCCCTGACTGACAGCAGAACTTCCCTGTGGTCTGTAATTGACAAGAATCTTTGTGTTCTTTCTGGCCGGTGGGTCTCCACAGAAGCAGTAGAACTATAAAAGGTTGCTGGGCAAAATAAAGGTTGCTGTTCTTCCACCTGAAAAAAAGCCTCTGTGTCTCAATCCCAGCAAGCCCCGCCAGTCTTGGCTATCCAGGCTGCACTGGCTGTAGCATGTGGAGGTTCCACTGAGATCTGGAAAGTGGGGATAAGTGAACGGGGTCGCTCCAGCCACTGGCTAAATCGAGGATCGTATTGGTGAAGGTAAAGTGTTTTTATTTTTTATCCCCAGAGATAACTCTGAGAGACATCTTCCAAAAGATAAGCAAGTATAAAGAGGCAGGAGGATGAATTGAAAGGCCTCAAAAAGTAACTGAAACTCTTAAAGCAACAAGGCATGGAAGTACCAAGGAAGGCAGCCAAAGATTTTATACAGGAGTGGGTTTATTGTATTTATTTATGCCTAGAGATGTTCTGAGGGGTGCCCTCTGGCAGACTGGCCAGTAGAGAAGTAATAAAGAGAAGGCGAGAGGGTGAATTGTGTACCTCAAAAGATAGACTGTGTAGAGATATATGTTATTGTGTTGTCTTTTGTGTTCTGGACTGGAGAAAGATATTTGATTCTGGGAACTGCTAAGAAAGGTATTTTGACTTTACAATATGGGCCTAAGGATTTGATGCTTTGGAAAAGAAGTTTTGCTTTTGTCTCAACAAAGGATGAGAACCTGTGGATTCATTGCAAATTTATTGCAAATTATGTGGTTTGAATCACCAAGACCTCCTGAAATGTTGATGTAAAATACACCCAAGAATGAAGCATCCCCCCACTCAGCAGGAAGTAGCCAGACAGGTTGACAACACCCAAACTCCCTAAAAGATTGTTAAAATGGGGCCCCTTCAATGGTTCCGGAGCAGGAGCAGCAAGCCTAATTCCCTGAGTTCTGCTCCACTCCGTGCAGCAGTTTGGAGCCATAGTGAGTGTGCCTGGGGCCAGAAGGCAGCTGGAGAAGAGCTTTGCCACCACAGCTACTGCTGCCAGACTTGCTCTCTCACAGACTGTGCAGACAGCTGAGACTGTCAACCAACAGGCTGAAAGAGTCAGCAATGCTTTGGACATTCAAAATAATCTTAATGGACATATTCAATTGGGCATATTGACCTTGAACCAACAAGTTGCGCTGGTTCAGGAGCAAGTGGACTATCAATGGACTTTTCAACAATTAATGATGCTATGTGAGTTACTCATGGCACTGTACTGCATGCTTCTGCTACTGTTATGGAACTCAACCGTCATATGAGACGGGTTTGGAATACTGCTTTTGTTAATTTTACCACCCAGTTAGTGCATGCTAGATGGTTGCAGTGCTGGTCTGGCTTCTTGGCACTGTCAGTCCTGGAAATACTTGGTTTAGGGCTATGTGTCTGTGTAGTCATGAACGGGCAATACTTTGGGGGGCAAGATGCTACCAAAGACAGGAAATATTAAAGGGCTATTCCCCATGTCAGGCAAGGTATTATAAAATAAAACAGGGGCAGTTGTTGTGATCCAGCTGCCCTCACTTCCCCTGACTGACAGCGGAACTTCCCTGTGGTCTGTAATTGACAAGGATGTGTTCTTTCTGGCCAGTAGGTCTCCACAGAAGCAGTAGAGCTATAAAAGGTTGCTGGGCAAAATAAAGGTTGCTGTTCTTCCACCTGAAAAGAAGCCTCTGTGTCTCAATCCCGGCACCATCCGCCAGTCTTGGCTATCAAGGCTGCACTGGCTGCAGCAAGTTCCCCCAAAGACAATACAAGCAGTAGGGATAAATCCTGGTGCCACTGCCAGGGGCCCTTCTGTCTGTCCCAGTGATGCAACTGTCAACTACATCCAGAGGGACTAGTTTGGTACTATGCTTGTTCCTTCTCAGCCTTCTTGGTGTTAGTGAGCTTCCATTAGCTCAGGTACTCTGTTTCAGTGGGTGTGCCTATCATGGTCTTGACCTCTTTGGTCATATTCTCAATCCTCACACACTTCAACTGGATTTAGGGAGCTCAGTCCAATCCTCCACAACAGGATTCTGCCTCTATCTCCATTAGTTGCTAGATGAAGGTTCTGTAGTGATATTTAAGATATTCATCACTCTGACTACAGGGCAAGGCCAGTTCAGGCACCCTTTCCACTATTGTTTAGCGTTTTAGCAGGAGTCATCCTTGTGGATTTTGGGGAATTTCTTCAGTGCCAGGTTTCTTGCTAACCCCACAATGGCTCCCTCAGTCAAGACATCTCTTTCCTTGCTCTCATCACTGTCCTTCCTCCATCTCAACTATTTTGTTCCCATAAGTTCTCCTTGCCACTCTCCCTTTCCCCCACTCTTCTCCTTCTACCCTCCCTTCTCCCACCACCTTTAAATTCCCAATTTTATCAGGTGATCTTGTCTATCTTGACTTTCAGGTGGATCTATATATGTTGTTTTTAGGGTTGACCTTATTACTTAGCTTCTCTAGGATCACGAACTTTAGGCTCAATATCCTTTGTATATGGCTAGTATCCATTTATGAGTGATTACATACCATTTTCATCTTTTTGGGTATGGGTTACCTCACTCAGGATGTTGTTTTGTAGTTCCATCCATTTTCATGCAAAATTCAAGATGTCATTGTTTTTTTTGTTTTTTGTTTTTTGTTTTTTTTTTTTTTTTTTTTTTTTCTGCTGAATAGAACTCTAATGTGCAATTATGCACATTTTCTATCCAGTCTCCAGTTGAGGAGCACCTAGCCCCAATCCTGCCCCCAAACTCGCCTGGTCTCCTGCAACCTCAGTGGAACTCTAAAAAACACAGCTCTCTACAATACTGAGGGGACCAAAAGGTGAGTGACTAGCCACACAGCAGGACACCTCACTCTCTAGGACCTCCATAGTGGGACAATGCTATAGAAATTACTATAGCAAGCAGCCTCTCAGTTACCTGCCTGTTGGGACTAGGGGTGTTGGGACTTCAGCTGAAGGCCAGGACTCATTAGTGCCAACATCTGCCCACTTGGGCATGGCCTCATACTATATATATGCCAAGGTAAAGCACATGTCCAGCCTCTCTTCCAGTGGCATGATTCGATTTCTCTTCCTAGTTTATTCAGAAGATTGTGATCTGTGAGTCTACCCCTAAATAAATAACCCTTTATTATACTCAATTCTAAATGGGAATTCTTTTTAGTGTCCCTCCTTGGGACAAAACCCCAGGCACCTCTCCCAACTGCCTTGGCTTCTCTAGCAGCCAGCAGGAGAGTTTCCTGCAGGTAGGCTGACCCAGTACTCACCCACTCCTGTCCACCAGACCCTACAAGCCCCATTCAGCCCCCAATCTCTCCTATCCTCCACCCCAACCTTGGCGGAGCTCTGAAACACAGCTTGCTACATTACTGAGGGTAACAAGAGTTTGATACAACACTGAGGGGACCAAGAGAGCTAACCAGGAGAGATGACCAAAAGAAGAGAAAGCTTATGGAGACCTCAGTGGCTCCCTGAGACACAGGCATTGACAATACAGAGCAGACAAATAATAATTCCCAAAGACTCAGACAGCCACTGCAAGGATTGGACCAAGACACAAAGACACTGCTGGCATTATTTGATGAAAGAGATGGGAAACCAATTCAAGAATTCATCTAACAAACAAAAAAGCAACATGGTAACACCAGAACCCAGTGATCGCACAATAGCATACATATGTACATATTATCAATCTTCATAGAGTTTGTGATATTACTTATTACTGGGCCCTAAAAAATTAGAAAGCATTATGTTTAATTACAGAAGTTACTTATTTATCCAGGTAGACTCAGTTTTCAGTTCTATAAACCTTTGGAGCTGGGCAGTGGTGGAACATGCCTTTAATCCCAGCACTCAGGAAGCAGTCAGGCAGATGTCTGTGAGTTCAAGTCCAGCCTGGCCTACAAGAGCTAGTTTCAGGACAGCTAGGGCTGTTACACAGAGGAACCCTGTCTCAAAAACCAAACAAACAAACAAATGAATGAAAAACCCTTGGTTAAGTTAAATTTATTAATATTCTGTTCTACCTATTACATACATATTTATGGGAAAGTTTAACAAACTAAATAGAATAGTAAACATCTAACATTAAATAGGATAAACATATAGTACACTGTAATATAAGTCATACAATGATGTCTTTTGTCTCTTTAAATATTATATATTTTTTTATTTCCTTCTATTTTCCTATTGATAATAATACACAGACAACACAAATTGGAGAAGAGGAGTATGGTTTAAATGGGAGATTAAAGAGCTAGTAAAGCATAAGAGGGGCAGATAGGGAAAACTCACACTTCTCATGTTTGAAAGGCAATATGGAAACCAACTACTTATAAACTTTTCACACATACACACAGAAAGGAATTTAATTGGGCTTAAACTGCTCACAAATACCAGATGTAGGCAAATTAAAGTCCAATGCCTGTGTTTATGGAATGTGCCTGTTCAGACATGGTACTCTATATCAAGACTGATACTCTGAAATCTGGAAACCTTGGGACTATTATGTATTCAGATATGGATACATATCTGAAATATGAAGAATAGTATTGACATATAGTCAACCATTTCAAATACAAAATGTTCTCAAGTTATGGAAGCCAAATCTATGGTTTGTTTGTCTATTGTCAGATAATCAAAACATTTATTTTATGTCAATAAATAAATAGCTGCTTTGTACTGCTTAAAGTATCTCACTTCACAGTAAATTTTGTATTTGTCCACAGCTGCTATCAGCCATTTTTGCTAATACTTTCAACAATGTTAAAAATATAATAGTTAAAGTGTTTACAAAGAGCATACTTTAACCTTTTTGAGAACTGGGTATTTAAAGCTGATATTAGATATGCTGGATCCTCTCATTAATTAATTAATAATTTAAAAAAGCAATCTTTTTTTTTTCTTTTTACATACAAATCCCAGTCCCACTGCTTCCCCTCTTCCCTCTGCTTCCTCCTTTCTCCCACCTCACTCCCCATCTACTCCTCAGAGATGGTAAGGCTCTCTTGGGAAGGCAACAAAGTCTAACAAATTACTTTGAGGCAGGACCAAGGCCCTCCCTACTAAATCTGGGCTGAGCAAGGTATACCTCCAAAGAAAATTGGCTTCAAAAAGCCAGTTCATGTACTAAAGATAAATCATGGTCCCACTACTAGTGGCCCTACAGACTGCCCCAGCCATACAACTATCACCCACATTCAGAGGGCCAAGTTTGATCCAATGCTGGTTTATCCACTGTCAGTCCAGACACAGTATGAAAAGGGGGTTAAGACCACAATGGGGATACCCAATAGGTATCCCCATATATTAGGTCTCTCTGGATCTTAATTTCAGCTTTGCAATGGCTTTGACATTTGAGAGTTTGAAAAAGGACAACATATACACACTAAAAATGTATATAGATAAATAATAACACAATCAAAATAAAATAATTAAAATCAAATTATTGTTAAAGGAGTCATTTAGCAACGGAGGGAAAGAGAACGAAAATGCAGAGTAAAAATTTCAGTTTCTTCACTATGACTAACCCAGGCCCAAAAGATGAACATGGGATGTACTCACTCATAATTGGGTTCTAGCCATAAATAAAGGACATCGAGCCTATAATTCATAAAAAAAATCCATTCTCATCATGAAAAGAGAGCTTCCAATATCCAAATTCTTCTTGCTGTTCTGATCATAATGTGTTTGTTTGTTGATAGCCTTTAAATGATAAAATAACATCTTTATCATAACTTTCTATAAATGGCAAAATATCTCATAGTTCAGTTATATGGACAAGCAGTTTTTTACCCATCTTATGAGGCAAGTCATTTTCTGACTAATCCTGAAGCAGTCACTCTCAAATTTCAGTTTCTTAGGGGAAACAACAATGGGTATTTTGTGATCAAAGCAACAGATGACTCTGTCACTTGTTCTATACTTTCAATTATCAATTTACTTTACTACATCTCTGCAGGAATTTTAGCAGCTTCACAAATGAGCCAGATGAATGGAGAAACATAACACTAACACATAAAGTAAAATTATGCCATCTACACAGAGAAAGAATTATAAAACAAAATATTCTTCCTCATTAATTTCAATTGCACTTCCACACTGGTTTTGTATGTCTCCTCAAAATTACTGTCAGTACACACTGTTGATCAACCTTATGCTTTGTAACACTTCATGAACTGATATGACTCCCTCACTCCGTATTTAGTTCTTACTATAATTCATGTCAATATTCTGTACCAATTTTAATATAAATATATGCACACAGACTTTTGTCTTATAATTATGCTGTTCCTATGCACAATAGTTGTAGTGAGGAGGCTGTGGGCCAGCTTTCCTGCAGCCCTGCTCCTGATCGCCGGCTAGCTTATGCCCCAAAATAACAACACACAAACTGTATTCTTTTAAATACTGCCTGGCCCATTAATTCCAGCCTTTTTCTCACATCTTGACTAACCCATATCTAATAATCTATGTAACACCATGAATGGTGTCTTACCCGGAAAGATTCAGCATGTCTGGCCTGGTGGCTGGCTTCATCACATCTCTCTCTCTTTGAGGAGAGGCACGGCAGTCTCTCTCACTTAGGAGAGGCGTGGCATCTGACTGAGCCATCTACCTCACTTCCTTCTTCCTGTTCTGTCTACTCCACCCACCTAAGGGCTGGCCAAGGCAGTTTCTTTATTAA
Source organism: Arvicola amphibius (assembly GCF_903992535.2). NCBI lineage: Eukaryota > Metazoa > Chordata > Mammalia > Rodentia > Cricetidae > Arvicola > Arvicola amphibius. The sequence continues at coordinate 15,967,338 of NC_052056.1, forward strand.
AACAGAAGACCCTCCCACATCACAATAGTAGCATTTATTCATTGAACATAAAAGTATTTAAGGGAAATTTTCTCTTCCCAGAGAGAAAAGAGTTTATTTTCAGTAAATATATTCTTAAAATGAGATGCTTTCAGGATAGGTATAGTATTTAATTTTTATACATCCTAATGCATTTCTATTACCATAGATGTACAATATACATGCAAGGATATACAAATGCAGATATATTGATGATAAGGAATACTAATTATGGGACATGGGTTCTGATAGCATTGTGTTTACATAGATTTTTTTTCATATAATTCCAACATTATGTCCATGAGTTAGACTTCTTCTCATAATAATTGTACATGTGAGGAAATTAAAGGTTAGGAAATGGAGATAACAGTTCTTCAGTGGTGATGAGGTAATCTATTCACTAACAACATATGGTATCACTCTACTAAATCCCAAAGCCAACCTCGAACCATGCTTCCTCCAGTTCTCTCCATCGTGGTGAGAAATGCTTTTGCTCTTATGTTATAAATAAGAACTTATCTGCCTTTGTAGAGCTCATTACACTTCAAACAAACTAATAGGAGGAGAAGAGAGTTATCAAGCGGAATTTCCTACAGCGCTCATCTTCTCCATCACTACAAGCACCACATGAGTATCTTATCTTTATTGTGGAAAAAAATCAGTTCAGATCCCTGTGTGTTTTCTCCTGGATAAGAACTAGCTGGACCAAGATAAATAATAAAATGATTCCAAAAGTCTTTCTTCTGACTTCCCAGTAGATGCAATATTTTCCCCCTTTCTCTATATGTCTCTGTCTCTATTTCTCTCAACCTCATCTTATGATTGTCATACAGTCAACAAATGAATATATTGTGTAAATAATTTCATTGAGCCTAATATTTTCACCGTTTTGACTGACTCTTTCATTTCTCAGTTTATACAGGACTCAATAAGATAGAAGTAAGAAATAAAAAATATTTAATAGTTAAATAAATTTGCATGCAAAAGTTAGGAAATGTTAGGGGAAAATATCCCTACTGAAATATGTAACTCCATGTACTCATATGAATACACGATTAGCAACCAGAAAGTCCTGATTACAATTTCTGGTATCACGGCTGAAATAAATGAGAGAGAGAGAGGGAAAGAGAGAGAGAAAAAGAGAGAGAGAGGAGAAGAAAGAGGAGAAAAAGAAGAGAAGAGAAGAGGAGAGGAGAGGAGAGGAGAGGAGAGGAGAGGAGAAGAGAAGAGAAGAGAAGAGAAGAGAAGAGAAGAGAAGAGAAGAGAAGAGAAGAGAGAAGGAGAAGAGAAAATGGTGGAAGAGGAAAGAAGACAGAGATAGACAAAGAGACACACAGACACCCATACCTATATTTCTTTCTCTGGCCATTGTGTCTCATTTACCATTGTAGACTAGGGTTTATGAAGCATATTTCCTTTTCTATGTACCTCAAAAAAAAAGAAAGTCCTCTGATTAGTATTAAGTACTATGTTATTCATCTACTTTATCTACCATATCTACCTATCTATAAGTTATTTATCTAAGAAAATGATTGTAAAGATTTATTAGTAGAAATAGCATTGTTATATTTTCAGGGCTAAGAAAAAAAGAATAAAAATGTCAAGATATATAGGCTTGTTTTTGCCTTTGCTTTAGCATCCTATTAAAGTTTGTTTGTTTTCATACTGTTTTCTTTTGTCTTTTTTTAATTTTCATTTTTATTTTTAAAACACTCATTTATATGCCAAACCCAGTTTCCTCTCCTTCCCATCTTCCCGCTTTCCTCATCTTCACCCCACCCTACCCCTATCCACTCATCAGAGAGGGTAAGGCCTCCCATGGAGAGTCAAAAAAGTCTGTCACATCACTTTGGACAGGACCAAGGCTCTCCCTTCTATATCTAGGCTGAGCAATATGTCCCTCCTTAGGGAATGGGCTCTAAAGAGCCAGTTCATGCACTGGGGATGAATACTGGTTCCACTGCTAGTGGCCCCACAAATTGTCCAAGACATACAACTGTCACCACATTCAGAGGGCCTTATTTGGTCTTATGCAAGTTCCTCAGCTGTCAGTTCCACTAGCCTGGGGCAGCTGTTTCTGTGGGTTTCCCACATCATGGTCTTGGCTCTTTTGATTGTAATATCACTCCTCCCTCTCTATGGCTGGACTCCTGGAGCTTGGCCCAGGGCTTAACTATGGATCTTTGAATCTGCTTCCATCTGATATTGTGTTGGCAGGGGCTGCTCATTTGTTTCCTGGGCACTCATACCCTAAATAATCACCCTAAATGAAACTATATTAATTGCAACACTGGTTAGCCAGTGGTTCTCACATATTTTTAGCTACCTCTTACATTTTAAATTAACCCATTTCTATTAATCTGTGTATTGCCAAGTGGTTGTGGCCTACTGGTAAGGTTCTGTACAGGGTCAGGTGTTCTCTTCTCTGGTGACTACATGGCTTTTCTCTAACTCCGTGTATTCTTTCTATATATCATTTCCAGCCTTGCTATATTCTGTTAAGCCTCTGGCTGAAAGCAGCTCTTTATTAACCAATGGCAATAAAACATATTTACAGCATATAGAGGAGAATCCCACATCTATATTGGATGAAGGTTCTATGATGATGATTAAGGCAGTTATCAATCTGATTATGGTGAAGGACATTACAGGTACCCTCTCCGCTATTGCTTAGATTCTTAGCTGGGGTCATCCTTGTGAATTCCTGGGAATTTCCATAGTGATTAGTTTTTTCACTAACCCCATAATAACTCCCTCTTTCAAAGTGTGTCTTTGCTTGTTGTTCTTTCTGTCCTTCACTCAACCAGACCTTCCTGATCTCTCATGTTCTCCTCCCTGCTGCCCTTCTCCCATACCTACTTCCCTATCACACTCCCCTGTCCCGCCATGCTTCCACATACTAAAGTAATCTTGTCTACTTTCCCTTCCCATAGGATCCACATAAGTCTCTCTGAGGGTTCTCCTTGTTTCCTGTCTTCTCTTGGGTTGTGAACTATAGACTGGTTATCTACTATTTTATGTCTAATATTCATTTATGAGTGAGTATATACTGTGTTGTCTGTCTGTGACTGGGTTGCTTCATTCAGGATGGTTACCCCATGTTTTTCAACATGCATATTTCTCTAAAGATAAATGTTCAGAAGGTAAATTCTATAAGCTAAATTGGCTATTTTTTTTTTTGATTAGGGGGTAAGACAGGGTTCCTCTGTATCATTCATGGCTGTCCTGGAACTCACTTTGTAGACCAGGCTGGCCACAAACTGACTGAGATCTACCTGCCTCTGCCTCCCAATGCTGGGGTTAAAGGCATGCACGACCACCACCTGACTTAGTTGACTAATATTAACAAAAAATTGCTTATATAAAATTTTCACTCTACTCCTTTTACAATAATTTAAAATAAATATTGTTCTTTTATATTTTAAAACTAATTCCTGCTTCTTGAATTATCACAGAACAGTTGCAAGCTTTGGAAATACACCAAAAAGTCCTAACTCCCATATGTGAAAGAAATTGCATCAATTTTTTCACCTTACATATATACTTAGAAAACAAAAATTTAAATATATCAATTATTAAATATAGCTAAATTAATCATCATAGATACATGATGATGGTAGGCATTGACTGCATATGATATGCATGACATAATTCTTCTTTGATAATATAGTGTGTCTTCATAGGTATTATCCATCTACGATTATGAACTATGTCTTTTAACTTTGTTATCAATATGGTGTGCTGATATATACATATATTTTATGCCTGCATGTATGAAATAATTGCTTTCTTAATATCTTATAGAGATTCAAAGAAATATATCAGTAATAAATTTATCAAATCAGACAAAAGATGAAAGTGGATTTTTATGGATAAACCATATTGGAAACTCGATATTTTATATAATTAGGTAACATTGGATAAAATATACCCATAAATTAATGTTTATTTAGGTTTAGGTCATTTATATTCAGATTATTCAATAGAAAGAACATGATAGCCTCAGTAAAGTCTATTCACAGAGCAAGAATGACATGCAGGGTATACTATTTATTTCCTCAGAATGAGAGCTTCTAATTCCTAAGCTTATTCAGTTAAGCTTCATGTCCTCTTTCCATTTTGGTGTGAGATAATTGATGTTTCTAGAGTGTGTGTGTGAGAGAGTGTGTGTGTGTGTGTATGTGTGTGAGTGTGTGTTTGTGTGTGTGTGTGTGTGTGTGTTAAAACAAGAATCAGCAAAGTAAAAAATGATCAGGCACCCCTATTATCCTCAGGAGGCAGAGGCAAGACAATGGGGAGTATGAGGACACATACTGAGAGAAGAGAGAGGAATGAAGACATAAATGCAGTCTTACTGGTTAAAATCTTCAAATCATAAAATTAGTTGAGAAAATACCAAAGAGTAGAAATTTAAAGAGGGGAACAGTCATGAATCTGGAAAATTAATAACCACATAATATATAATTAAAAGTTTAAAATTACTTGAGATAGAACATACAATTGAATAGCTTAAACATGAAACAGTATGCAAAGTTGACCTTTAGAGTTCAAACCTATCAGGTTAGACACAACAAAAACAGGAAACTGCAGCTGTATTTTTGCAAAACATAGGTCCATGTCTATTCCCCCAGGGGTGGGGGAGACATAAAAAAATTAAAAAAAAATAGAAGAAAAAAATATCTGGATTAACTAAACTGAAAGGTTGCAAGGTGCCCATGCTTCACAGGTGGAGTTCATTAGCACATGAAATCAATAGACTTCTAGCTGTTGATCCTCCAGCACAATTGTAATAGCGGTACTTGTATGAGGACACAAAAGAAGAGTGGATCACTGCCAGTTTGAACCACGGGGCAATACAAAGGCAAACTAAGGGAAATAATAAAAGTAAAAGATAGTTTTAAACAAAAACAGAATAATGTATAATACAAATTTGACTTTAAAAATATACACAAATTTTAAACATGAATTATTAATAGACATAAAAAATAAACAAAATAATGACCAAGACCACACTTTAAGCATGTTTTGGGAACACTAACAATCATAATGCCACAAACTCATCTGTTCTTTACATTTTAAATGCATAATCACCATATAAATGTTGACTCAGAAAAGAATTTAAGGCATACTAAAAAATCTGTAAGTCTGTAACAATGTTTTTATCAATACCTTTACAACGTAACACATTCCAAAATTTTAACTTATTTTTGCAATTATTTAAGGAAATAACTAAATAAAAAGAAATGAATTTCAAATATTAAATCGTGAGTAACTAGTGAGAAATGGTAAGGTGGTAAGTCTATTGCAGATACAACTCAAAATGCAAATGAAATAAGCCTTTAACATAGACTATCAAGAGTTCATGATGCCCTGTTCATTTCAGATTCCTTAATTAGCAATGATTTGCTGATTTCATATACTGTTGTCTTCTTTTGTTTTTGTTTCCATGAGAAGAGTAAGGGACTACTACTCAATGATCTATTTTCTAATTACAGTGGAAACTCCATATGGAGCCCGAATTGGATTCATTACAGATTTTCAAATCTGCCTAAACGTGTCTGGTTGGCAAGATTGTGAAACAGGTCACTAGAGGTCTATTAACCTGAGGACTGATTTGTTTCTAGGGAAAGAACGTATTCCCAGGAGGATGGGCCTGAGAAATTGTTGATTTTGAAAGTTCTGTATTCTGAACACACTTTTAAATATCTGTCTAGACTAAGACCTCAGGGAACTTTAATGCATGCTACGCAGTTAGAGGGCACATGTCACACCTGAAATAGAATGTGAAATAAAAATCATTCAAAAGTGTTGAAGAAAAAGACATGATGACTCCAACGCCCTATAATATCTCACCAGGAGCAAGCACAAAGGACACTACATGGTAGAGTCTGTTCTTAGAAGCTACTGATTGCACTGCAACAGACACTTTAGCCACAGGCAAAAAGAACAGGGAACTTACAGTTGCCCTCCAGTAAGTGACATATAGTTCCCAAATTCTTAGGAGAATCTAAACTTTCAGGGAGTGATCTAATAATTGGGAACTAGCAAAAGTTCCCAAATCCCCTGAGACACACACTGAGATTTCTCTAATGGGAAACAGCCACATCACCACAATGGGTAAGTCCAAATGCATGCTATTCCCAGGTCTTTCCTAAGCCAATAGAGCCAAGAAAACTGAGTTGTAAATAATACAGACTCTGAAAATGAATATCTTTATGTCTTTTTTTTGGAGCAAAATAACTATTTATTGAATCATTTCTTATATGAAGTCACAGTGCAGTGTACTTCAGACTGAGTTCCTGAAAACTGCCCCTTCTTTGAGGAAGACTTCCTTAGATGTGTTTTGGGATCAGCACATGTAAAAGTAGGTAGGGATGTGAAGATTGGAGACTAAAATGGAGTGGAGAACCACACAGATAGTACTTTCCCCTTATTTCTGCCAAATGTAAATGTCCTAGTCAACAGAGTGCTGAAACACACAGAACCCTTTCTACCAAAATACAAAGAAAAACAACTGTCATGAAGCAGCAGAGTCTCTGCGGTCTCTCATAAAACAACAGATAACGTTTGTACTATGTGGGTTGGGAGGACTGTGTGAGCTTAATCTAAAGTTCAAGATTCACCACTTAAACCAGAAGGAATTTTTGAAAGAAAGAAGACAATAAATGTTCAACCTGCATTCAACCATTTGTAGTTTCTCTTTATTTGATGAAACCTCTAGAAGGTTTCTGAGACCAGTAAATTTAGGACACAAGTTTGGAGACCCCCATTATATTATCCCATAAGGGGCTTCACAGGTACTCAGTTACTTTTTTCTTAAAAATAAAAAAGGTCAGGAACCCTCGTTTGACATTGAGTATGACTTGAGTAACTTACCTCTCTATGCACAGTAAGAGACACTCATCAGATCAAGGATCCTCTCATTGTATATATTTGGAATTTGTATAACATATGATTTGAAGACACTAAAGGTGAAACTTTAAAATTAAAGACACTTCGTTAGGCTGAGTTAATTTAAAATCATTTAAAACTCTTTTGTTTTGTCTTCCTCTCATAGTACCAGTGTGAACTAGTTCAAAGGCAAGCACAACAAAGTTCAGTTTGTCACCTGGAAGAATAATTGGTTCAGTCTCTTGATCTGAGCCAATCTGGGATAACCTTTTACCTAAGATAAATTAAAAAGATAACCTTTTACCCAAGAAATCAGATTGTCTTCATGTGTTCCTGCTCAAATCATTATATTTCAATGCACACTCTACTGACATTTCAAGCATCATTGATATATGGGGTCATAAGGGACACTGGCAACCACAATATATGGAAACCCCAGATATTTCTAACGGCAGAATAACAAGGGAGTTAGTGACTGAAGGCATCATTAGTTGAGTGTAATTTCCATGACCTTTTGTTGGCAAAGGAAAGAGGCTCTGTATCATAAATTTTGAGCCTCTTAGAAAGAAGCAAAGAAACAATTTTAGAACTCTAACATAGGAATACTTTATTTTAGGAACACAATAATTCATCTCAGAATTAAACCATTTAATGAGTCATTTAATCTATATGTAAAAATGTATTGGCATATTAATAGTTAAAATAAATAGGAAATTGTAATACTATAAGTTGTCTCACTGATGTGAAAATGAATCATGAAATACTGTTGAATTCAATTTTAGCAACCTCCAAATATCCTCAATATTGGATGGAGAAGAAACTGTTCAAGTTTAAACTATTAAAGTTATTCCATTATCAAATGTGAGTTAAAATTTGTAGAAAAGTTCAGAATTCTGCTTGGGTAAAGACAGTAGAGGAGCATCATGAGATGGGATGTGTCATTTAAATATGGCAGTGTTTAAGGCCCATGCAAAGAAGTGTGCATAGAAGGGTTTGCAAAGGGCATTATTAAAAGAAAAGCCTACTGACTTCCCTATTGGGAAATTATTATAGGGTAAGTAAAAATCTAGTGTTCTGTAGCTAAAAGTTTGTTCTAAAGAATAGAGAGGAAGAAGAAAGTCAAGATGATATTCCCAGTGCAAAGACCAATCAATATTTGAGTTCTACTGTTATGAATAATCATACTTTTACAGGCTAAGTGGTGGTGCCACACGCCTTTAATCCCAGCACTCAGGAGGCAGAGGCAGGCAGACCTTTGTGAGACTGAGGCCAGTCTGGTCCAAAGAGCTAGTTCTGGGACAGGCTCCAAAGCTACAGAGAAACACTGTCTCAAAAAACTAAAAAGAAAAAGAAAAATAACATATCTTTACAAATATTTTATTAAAACATTTAATAGTAACTGCTAATATAGCAATTTAATTGTGTTTCATGTACATATGTATTCTTTCTTTAATTATTAACTTTTTACAACCAATCTTACTATAATTCCTAGCTGGCTTGGAACTCCCTATATATAGACATGGTTAGTTAAACTCACAGAGTATGACTGCCTCTATCACCTGAGTGCTGGGACTGAAGGCTTGTACCACTACACTTGTTCTTAAGACTTTTTTAATAAGATGTATA